>NC_072787.1:16253720-16523311 GCF_022539595.1 Amphiprion ocellaris | reverse complement strand
AAAACGTCATAGTATAGCATGTCGCTCTAAAAACATCATTGTATAGCATGTCACCCAAAAAACGTCATAGTATAGCATGTCACTCCAAAATCGTCATAGTATAGCATGTCACTCTAAAAACATCATAGTATAGCCTTTGGTCCACAAAACGTTGTTTTGTCCCGGCTGTCTGAAGTAGGTGAGGAGCAACACAAAAACAGTCCAAACGCTGGTTTCCAGAGGGTTAGACGAGTATTTATTTGAAAGAGTAAGTTTACAACAACACAACATGTGAGGGGGTTAAAAGCAAATGGGTGTTAGTAAAATAAAAATAAATAAACAGAACTAAAAGTGAACTTCATGTTGACATTGATGGGCATTCCAACCAGGAACAAAGTAAAAGATAATCAATACGAAAAAAAACTCTTCCTGTTCACCTCTTAAAACCCAAAAACACACCGCAGTAGCACCCTAAACTAAAACTACCAATGGGTTCCCTGTTTTCCTTTCTGAACAATTCAAAGGTCCCTCTCTATCTCCCCACACATCCACCAACCACTGGAACACATCTCCAAAGTTCTGCCGGGCCAGCTCAGCTTCCCCTCAGAAGAAGTTCCACCTGCCAGATGAAGGAGCCTTTTGAGAGGCAGCTGGCATCGTGATTGGACTGTACTTTGGTCTGTTCCAATCCAGCTTCAGCTCCAGAGACGGCAGGCGGGACGAGTCAACGGAGGCCGGGTGGACGAAGGCATGCAGCTGAGTACAATCCAGAAAACAACAGAGGAGGAGTGCAGCAGCCCAGAGCCAGAACAGAGTAGCATCGTATGTCTCTTAGAAAACATCATAGTATAGCCTTTGGTATGAAAAAACGCCATCATATACATCGTATATTGTACAAATAACAAGTCAAAGGAAAGAGACATACATTGTAGAATTGTAGTAATTGTGGGCTGACTGATTTACTGATTATCAGTATTTTATTTTTTACTGATTTACGGTAATAAATACATTTAAAAATGGCGCTACTTTGGCTCTGAACCTTTATCTACCTGTGGTCGCTCTGTCTTCTGGAGTGATTTGATTGGTTATACGTCACGAATAAAACTCCTTTAACTTAACATCTGTAAACAAAACAAAAACGTATCAACAAAGTTTTCTGTTAGAGTTTGTGTTCTTCTAAGTTTAACTCCAAGATTTTAAATACTTTCATTTACTGCAAATGAATATCTACTCCAAATGTCTCACTAATAATCATTATCAGCCTTAAAAACCCACAAAACACCCCTCTATACTCGACCACACTTAGTACAGTCCGGTTCCCCCTTCTATAAATCTGCTTGGAATCTTCCACTTCCTGTTTGTCAAAGTGGCCTTCTACCTGGACAGGTTTTGTTGGAGCTCATGCAACAAACATTTTGGGTAACTGCACTTTAATATGGATGGATGACTCTGAATTAGAGTCTGTTTTAATGAGACTGAGTTAAGATGTGTTGCTCTGTCATTAAATAGTAAATTATTTCTCAGAATTCACAGAGAAAAGTCTGAAATGTTTGCTAGGTTAGCATCCCACATGTTCTTTGGCTCAGCTAAAGCTAACTCCAACTTCTGGATCTCTTGAGTTGCTTGTTGTTAAAATATCTTGCTGTAGGTGCTGAAGCTCAGAAAGTCTGAGGTGTTTGTTCAAAATAAGCTCATTCTCAAGTCTTATCTGAACTGTCCTCTTTTGTTTTAACTTTCCCTAAACTTAGGAGTTAATGAAAGAGCAGCACATCCAGACTCAGTCTCATTTATGTAGAGATTAAACTTCAGTGTCATTCATTGATGTTAAAGTGCAGTTTTTCAAATCTTTGTTGTACAAGCTCCTGACCAAACCAGTCCAGGTGGAAGACGATGTGAAGAGAAAGCTCCAGAGAATGAATATCACACATTTACGTTGGAAATAAATGTCCTTTAATTTGACATTGTCATGCAAATGATGTTCAAATCTTTGAGTGTTTTGTTGATGTTGGTTTCTAAATGTTTTTTTGACACTCGGCCCCAAAGATTACAACCTTCTATGGCTCACAAGCTGCAACAATTCACACATTATCAACTATCTTTCTAACTAAACTAAGATAAAAAGTGAAAAACTGCCTGATTCCTGCATCATGAATGTCAATCTTTTTGGTTTTTATGACAGTAAACTGAATATATTGGGTTTGCCATTTTATAAACCAAAACAAGAAATAAATAACTGGAGAAAACAATCAACAGATTAATGGTCAAAGAAAATGTGTTTTCCAACATATATGGCTGAATTACTCCAACATTACAAGATACATACAATTTTAATTCAACTTTATTTATATAACGCCAATTACAGGTCAAATTGTCACAAGACACTTTATTTTTATATTTTTTGTCATATTTAAAATATGACAATGTAAGAAATTTAAACCTCTTGACTAATCCAATTTATTATTTGGTTTTTAAGAGACTAATCAACAATTAAAATAAGTTTCTCCACTAAAACTAATAAACATGAGGTCAAATAGAAGGAAGAGTTTTAAATACTGCAGTCCCACAATGACAAGAATAAAGTTTCTCAACAAAAACTAAATCTGCTGGTGGATTCCATTAAAGTCCTAATAAAGGATAATAAAGTGTGATACTAAAGGTTTGTGGTGCTAAAAATCTCCAAGTAAAGATATCAAGTTGAATATCTGGATGGAGGTTGATAAAAGTTGATCTCCCTTCATTTCTTCTGGAGTCGACTCCATGGATTTCATGGATGGTGGTTAAAGACCTGCTCTTCTAGTGGTCTTCCTTCTAGTCACTGTAAAAAGTCAGTCCATCCTGGCACTTCAACACCTCTTCATGACAACTTGTTCTGCCTCGGACCTCGTGGAAACTCCAGAAACTCGGGAAAACCTGTCGAGACTTGAAGAACTCGTGGAGACTCGAAGAACTCGTCGGGCGGGGGAAGGTGTGGTGGGTGGTGGGGGGAGGTGGGGGAGTAGAGGGGGGAGGCCGCCACCCACCTTCCCGCCCACTCTCCGCCCAGACTCCACCCAGACTCCGCCTTGGCTCCACCCATGTGGTGACTTCAGCAACTACGATGACAAAGGGACGACGAAATTATGTTATTTTATCTGATCTGTAGCTCAGTGAGTTAAGGATTTGCCTATGGAGCTGCAGGTCGCTGGTTCAAGACCAGACCCTTCTTAAACTTTATCAAAATCCTGACAAAGACAAACAAAGAAAACTGCCGCTGGCGGGTCTCGAACCTGCGACCCTCCGCTTGGGAGTCTTCTTCTTATCCCCCTGAGCTACTCGCTCAGATACTAATTCTTCTTTTTTTTGCGCATTTATCATCTATTTTTTGTCGTTTTCGAGTTTTTTTTTAATTTGAGTCTCGACTCGACCGTTTTTCTCAGGAGGTTGGACTTCAGCCTTTGTGCTGGAGGGTGGAACCCTCACTTCCAAGACTTTCCAAAGCCTCCACACCTCCCGAGTCCTCAGGACCTGAGCTTTCACACAGTCTGAAGGCTGAAATTTTCTAAGTCCCACAGTAGTTCTCTGTTAGATTGAACTTTCAGACAGTCCAAGGACTGATATCTTCTAAGTCCCACAGTACTTCTCTGTTAGTTTGAACCTTCAGACAGTCTGAGGACTGAAATTTTCTAAGTTCCTGAGTAGTTCTCTGTTAGTTTGAACCTTCAGACAGTCTGAGGACTGAAATCTTAGAAGTTCTTGAGTAGTTCTCTGTTAGTTTGAACCTTCAGACAGTCTGAGGACTGAAGTTTTTAAAGTTTCTCAGTACTTCTCTGTTAGTTTGAACTTTCTGGTTAACAGAAGCCTTAAAACTTGTGACCATGAGTCTTGATTTCACATTTAGATCATCCATCTGAGTTCTTCTCAGACCTTCACCTGTGGGTTTTTTAGAAATCCTCAACAAAATTTGATTCCCTTCACTGAACAGTAAAGTTTGTGGAGATCAGAAGGTAACATTAGTTTGATAAATGCCTTCAACTACTAGTAGACTTTATCTGGAAAGCAGTTTTCTGAAATGAGTTCTTAGTAAATCTATCCACAATCAAACCAAGAACATAGAAAGAGGAAATGTTTGAAGAAACAACTTGATGTTTTCATTTCAGACTAGAAAACACTTTAAGAACTTTATGTTTTTGCTCTTTTTGATTGTTTTATTGTCTCTTCTGTTTAATTTGATCTTCTAAAGTTTAACTGGTGTTTTTTCAAATGTTTTGTCTTTAGTTTGATTCTTCTTAAATGTTTAGTTTTGCTCTTTTCTCACCTTTTATTCTTTTCTAATGTGTGATTTGATTTCGAAATGTTTTGTCTTTTTAATGTTTAATTATTTTTTCAAATGTTTTATCTGCTTGTTTGATTTTTTTCTTTCCCAATATTTAATTTTTCGATTAAATCTTGAAGGTTCTTCTTTTTAAATGTTTTACCACCTTTTAATGTTTAATTTTCTTTTTAAATGCTTCATTGTATTTTCTGTTTAATTCCTATTTGAAGTTTTATTGTCTTTAAGATGTAATTTTCTAATTAAACATTTAATTTTTTAATTAAATGTTTTGTCTTTTTAAAGGTTTAATAATCTAATTAAATGTTTTGTATTTTTTTCAATGTTTAATATTCTTCTTGTTTAATTGTATTTTTTAAATGTTTAACATTCTTCTTGTTTAATTGTATTTTTTAAATGTTTAATTTTCGAAAATATTTTATCTGTATTCAATATTTTGTCTGTTTAATATCATTTAATTGTATTTAATGTTTAACTATATTAAACAGACAAAATATTGAATTACATAATTAAACAAGATACAATACATGTCATTATGAAATTAAACAAAATTTTTAAAATACAAATCTTAAAAATTACAGATAAAATATTTTCGAAAATTAAACATTTAAAAAATACAATTAAACAAGAAGAATGTTAAACATTTAAAAGAACACAATTAAACAAGAAGAATATTAAACATTTAAAAAATATTTTTTTATAATAAAACTTTTTAAAAGTTTTATTTTATTAAACTTTTTTCCTTTGATTTAATTGCTTTTTGTTATGTAATTTATTTCTTTAATCTTCTTTTTCTGTCAAGTTTTTAACCCCAACCTTAAAAATGAGATAAACCCTTAAATCACAATGAAAAAACTTCTGTTGTCACAATCATGAGTTAGTCAATTATTCAGTTTATCAATTCAGCTTTATTTGTTTAGCACCTTTTACACAGATGACAAGCAAAACTGCTAAAACTATGATTAAAACTCAAAAACATTTTTTAAAAAAGATTTAACATGGTAATAAAATATGTTGTGTCCAGGGGATGGAGGGAGTTTATTGAAGTCTTCTTGGGCTCACATGGGAAATCATTTAAAACATAAACTTGATATTCAGTACAAGGAAACTGCAGAGCGACAGAAGAACCGACAATATCTCCTGTTTTCTCCTTTAATGAGTCGACTCTTCTTGTGCTTTCAGACCAAAGAACTACAGACTCTTCACAACCTGCTCAAACTCTTGGTACAGGACCTCACCACACGGGTCAAGAAGGTTTCCTTCTCCTCATTTCTACTCTGAAGCTCACCTTCTCCTGCTCAAACTGCTGACAAATGTTTCTGCTGCTCTAAAGTCTGGTCTCCAGAACTTCCTAAAAACTCTCAAAGTCTCTTCTGCTGCAGGTTGCTTTGTAGAACTGTTCCAGAAAACCTCACTAAACCACATGGAGGGGCCTCAAGATAGTCATCCAAATGAAACCGTACAAAAACCAAACTAGCACAACCCAAACGCTAAAGTCTCCTGCAGCCTACCAGAGAACTTCTTTAAACAGAGAATCACGACAGGAACTCTTACCTTCTGGACAACCAAGAATTCAGAATGTGTCTGACCAAAAACCTCTAAAGACTCACTACAGCCAAGATAAGACACAACTCAGCTGAACCAAATCCACTAATCACTGCACACATTAGCACCATGTGCCAACTGTGGCTAAAGAACCACATTTACCAAGACAACTATCCAGTACAAAGCCCTAAAACACACCAAGAAACACATTGAAGACGATTTTACTGCTGGAAGCTGCAAGCCAACGCCTAAAGAACAGACTAAAGCAATGGAGTCAAACCCGGTTCAGTGGTGAAGAGCAGAGGAAATGTTTGACTGCTGCTAAATAAAGCAGGAAGACACTGAGCTGCTCAGGTGTTCCTGATAACACCAAGCTGCCACCTGGACAGCCAATAGGAACACAGCTTACTAGAAGTCCAGAGGGCTGGCTTAGTGAAGGAAATTTAGTTTAAAATTGGAGGCAGAAAGTTAACAAAGAAAGTTGAAAACCACCTTCTGATACCTGAAATCTCTGAGTTTTCACACAAAGAACGCCTGAACATGTCAAACTGGTTCCATAGTAGAACCATCATTGTAAAAATGTCATAGTATGGTGTGTTGCTCAAAAGACATTACGACCCGGCTGTCTAGGGTCGCCGAGGAGCAACACAAAAACAGGACAAACACTGGTTTCCAGGGGGTTAGGAGGCTATTTATTTGAAAGAGTAAGTTTACAACAACACAGCATGTGAGCAGAAAAATCACGAAGTCTGTCTTTAGTTCAGCTGAAAATATTAGTTTTTGTCTTTTTTATTGACCAAACTTTTCAGGAAGTAGATGAAGAATAATTAAAGCTCTCATGTAGAAGTCCAACTTATTTTGGATCCTTGTGGAGAGTTTAATCTTAGAGTTTGTAAAGCTGTTGAGTTTTAGAGTCACATGGATTGTTTTGACATTTAATAACCGAGTCCTGAAATGAAATTACAGTTGTGGATTTCTGTCATTTAGTCTGGACTAAACAAATAACAGCAGCATAAATCTCAAACGCCATTATGAGGAGTCTGGATTGAGGTTTCTCACTTGATAATGATCAAAACATGAAATTTAGGTTGATTTAAAAGAATATTCCACCTTAAATCTTTGAATGTTGACCTAAAAGGTTGGTTTCAGGAAGTATTCCACCTACAAGGTCCTCAAACATCCACCTTAAAGGAAAATTCCACCAAAAATCCTTGGACATGCACCTAAAATGTTGGTTTAACCAAGTATTCCATCCAAAATCCTCAAAGAGACCTGAGGGGCTGGATAAAGGGAATATTCTACCTAAAACCTCAAATATAGACCTGAAAGGGTGGTTTAGAAAAAAATCCTTCAATGTGGACCAATAAAGTTACTATGGAGGAATATTCCACCTGAAATGTAGACCTGAGAAGTTGGTTCGGAAGAATATACCATCCTAAACATCCTTAAATGTAGACTAAAAGACGGTTTGGAAGAAAATTCCACCTAAAATCCTCCAATGTAGACCTAAAAGGTGAGTTTAATGGTATATTCCACCTAAAATTCACTACTGTAGACCTTGGAGGTTGGTCTGATGGTATATTCCACCCAACATCCTTTAACATAAACTTAAAAGGTTCATTCAAAGGAATATTCCACCTAAAATCCTTCAATGTAGACCAAAAAATCTTGGTGTAAAGGAGTATTCCACCGTAAATGTAGACCTAAAGGATGGTTTGGAGTAATATTCTACTCTAAAATCTTCCAGTGTAGACCTAAAAGGTTGATCTGATGGTATATTCTACTCAACATCCTGGAACATTTACCTATAAGGTTGGTTTAATGGTATATTCCCAGAAGAACCCTTGAACATTGGGCTTAATGGTATATTCCACCCAAAATACCAAGAAGTCAGTGTCAAGGAAACGTAGACCTAAAAGGATTGTTTAAAGGAATATATAATTTTTATTTTCATTATTTAATAATCTGATATCAGTCAGAACCCTGGCAAACTTATTTTCATCAGTTTTTTTAGTGGAAGTCACAAATAAAGGAGCTCTTCGTTTTTCCCGGCGTTAGTGAGTCAAAAGCTGCTGTTTCAACACAGACATGTTCACATCCATCCACAAACCTCTCAGCACTCAAACACCCACAGACAGGAGGCCGGCTGGACCGAGGCTCGGCGGCGTCCTCAGACCCACGAGTCGGGGATTCGCTGAACTTGTTGGTCCGGTTTGAAGGCCTCCGTGTGGTCCAGTAGAAGTCCACGTAGTCGGCGTTGGCTTTGAACCGCAGCGACTGGCCACCATCAGGTGGACCGGCTCGTCCTCGTAGGGCTCCTTCTGTAGCCTTGAGGGGACCACAGGAACATTCAGTAGCTGTTGGAGTTCTTCCTGTCAGGCTCGTGGTAGAACGGCTCTGAAGAATCTTGTACTTGTCTTATCTGGAACAATCTAACAGCCTAAACTGTTAACAGCAGTGTACAGAAGCAAACACACTGGCATAGATTAGAACTCAAACTAGATTTATTTTAGAAAACAAATCAGCTTCGAGGCATTTGTTCACACATGTGGCTGAATAGGAGGCCGTCCAATCAGATTCGAGGTCTTCACTCTGTAGGTTGTTTGGTGAGACTCTTGGACCTCCATCAGCTGACATGGATGTTTGATGGTCTTCTTCTCTAGTGCCAGATGATTCATCCATGAATTCAGCAGCTACAGACTGAAATGAAGCTCATGCTGTCGTTATTCAATTCCTGTTCCAGATCAAATGTTCAGAGCTCACCTTGAATGCAGCCGTCTGCTGTCTGATAGTTTTTCTCATTGTAGTCTTCAATAATGTCTTTTCCTCATGTCAGGATGTGGTGAGACTCTTTCTCAGTCTCTGCAGACATCCCTCATTGTGCATCTCCAGAGAAGAAACAGAAAAACTGGTCACTGCTTCAGCATCACAAACACTCTCCAGCATTGAGAGTGTTTTAGGAATTCATTCATTGTGTTGTCATGATGTTCTAGAGTCTTAACTGGAATATTTCTAATAATCTTTTTGTATTGTGCTGATAAACAACAATAACCCGACTTTCAGATAATATTTGTTGTCTGTGATTGAGACTAAATTCCTCCACATTCTGGAACTGGACTGCATTTCCCAAAATTGAAACATGGACAGAATTTAACACTCATGTATCCATGGCAACGCTAATGTTTCTGCTTCTTACCAAAGTTCACAACACAAGTAAAGATTTTAATGTAAAACTTCAGGGATGACTGCTAACCATAAGTATTCTGATCAATACTTCATGATCAATATCAGGACAGATGTTACAACTCCAGCTGTTGCATTAGACTGCAGTTATTCACAGAGAAATTAAAACATCACATTCCTCATATAAACTAGATGCGACTTTTATTAAATAAAGTGTTGGTGAATAAACAGTGTAAAAAGTGCAAAGCAGCTCCATTAAATCAGGAGATGTGAGACTTCCACAGCATGGATCACCATCTGCTGTGTTGATTCATAGCTGAATGTCAGAATGAACTGAGCTAGAAAAGCTGCTTTGAGCTGCAACATTACGGTCTGACAATCCAACACCATCACAGTTTTCATCTGGTTGTTTTGCTCCAACATGCTGTGAAGTTCAGTTTTTACCTGAATCAATACAGAGATTCTATTTCCAACCAAGACTGGAATAAAAATTAGAATGTTATGAGGTTATTAATGCAACTAAATCCTTTCAGGTGGAAGAATTTACTTCTAAGTTCTAATTCAAGTTTCAGTTGGAGCACATTGCATTCACAAAGAAAAACAGCAATACCTTCATAGCAACATTTAGCAACTCTCAAACGTTCAACCTCACAGCCTCAAAATATCTGTTTAGGAAGTGTTGTGTTTCTAAATTCTGCTGAAAGCATTGACAGACATTCTCTTACAAGGTTGTGTAAAAAGCAGCCTGTCCTCTGAGCTACTGAGAAATGTTCCTGAACAAAGTTTCTACATGTAAATCAGCTCAACAAAAACTAAAGCCTCAGTCAGAGATAACAGGTATCGCAAATAATAAAGAACTTTCTTTGTTAACTCAGACTTTCTGCTTCAACCTCACATAAAAAGGGGAGTTTAACTCATCAGGTGACTGAAAATGAACGGCTTGTGCAGTTCTAGATCCAAAAGTAGGATGTTTCAACTCATGTTTTACTACAAATACATGCAATAATAAATAAATACAATGGCTGGTTGTTTTTTAAAAGCTAAAATACACAGCAGAGAAATACAGGTTGAGACGGTCATTCTAATAATGAGGACAGCTGCGACAGCAACTAACACAGGTGTTCAGCGGTAAGTTAGCCACCTGTGTTAATTAGCCCGCTAGCTAACTTAGCCGCTTAGCTAGCTAACGCGTCCGGACCAACTGCTGAAACACGACAAAACACAACTCTTCACAAGTCGCTGACTTAACGTACAACAAGACAACGCTACTGGTTCGAAGTATTTACCTTCTTACCGTGTTTTACTCCAAAAACAAGATCAACAGCAGCCAGAGATGCTACAAGACGTGCCGACCATGGATACACATTGACTAGATACCAGCGCTCTGTCTTCTATATTATCTATGGTCTGACCAATCACTGCTCTCTGGCTCCGCCCTCTGAGAATCTTGTTGTCGTTTGGCTTCACACTTGCTGATGACCACTTCCGGTCTCAGAAAATGAAAAAGCGGACTTTTTTTCGTTTCTGTCTCTTACTGATTTTACTTTCTTGTTATTCTAAATATAAAACGAAAATCAAAGCATTTAAAAAAAAAATCGCATATCCCTTTTTGATCATGAAAAGGAAAAATGCCGCGTATTTCAATTTTAATTTTTGTATTTTAAAACGAAAATCAAATAACCACTCGTTTTTTGTTTTCAATACCCGTTTCAGAACGGAAAAGCCAATTACCAGATCCGTACACGGACCCTAAAGTCATATAAATTCAAGTGTTACTTTCCTAACCCTCACATATGCACACTCAAAACTCAAGACAGCAGGGAAGTTTTGCTGGTGCTTGGTCAAAACAGTTTACTAACAATGCAGGAAACCCAGTCCAAGAGGGCATGTCTGACTTGGTGTTTATTGCTGACTTGTCTATGTATAAATGTACATTCCATTAAACATGTGATTTCTGCTTGTTTTTTTTTTAACTTGTTGAAAATCTGTTTTATTTCTAACGGTTGCACACTGTTTGACAATTGGTATTTGTGTGAATGTATATATACATATTGGAAGTTCTACAGTCATGAACAAAAATCTAAATATCAAGAATCAAGAACTTTATTGGCATTGTGTTTTCACACAGATAAAATTTTGATTGGTGACTCTCAGCTGTGGATAAAAGATAGAAAAAGGCATACTATATACAAAAAAATAAAAATCCTCAAAAGATGTAAATATGCAAACAGAATTAGTGCAAATGAGCAGTAGGATGGGTGGTAAAGTGCAATCCAATGCAAAACTCAGTTCTTTATTGCACATAGTGTGTCTGTTTGTATGTGCAAGGGGGACATGGACTGGACAGCTCTGGGATAAAAATTGTTTTTCAGTCTGGAAGTTAGACTTTTTATGTTCCTGTGTCATTTGCGCAAGGGTAGGGTAACAAATAGTCCATTTCCGGGGAGGGTGGGGTATGTCAGGCCTTCCACTGGTCCCGGACCGCGTATATTGAATCCAGGTCTGGAAGAGGACTTCCCACAATCCCCTGAGCTGTTTTCACCACCCGAGCTAAGTCCATTCTGTCCTGAGCTGTGCAGCCCCCATACCACACTGTTGCACCAAGACAGAGGATGCCTTCTATTGTGGCTCTGTAAAAGTGTGCCAGGAGCTGAGGGGAGAGACCAGCACATTTCAGCTTTCTACGGAAGAAGAGTCTTTGTTGGGCCTTCTTTACTAGGTGAGCTGTGTTCAGGGACCAGGTCAGATCAGATGGAATGTGGACGCTCAGGAACTTGATGTTGTCAACACCCTCGACTGCTTCCCCTTGAATGAGTAGAGGAGCATGCTCTACCCTCCTGGACCTCCTGTAGTACACGACCTCCTTGGTCTTGCTGGTGTTTAGAACAAGATTGTTGTCTGAGCACCTCTGAATAAAGTGCTGGATCTCCTCTCTATACTAGGTCTCATCATTGTCTGATATGAGACCCACTACGGTGGTGTCGTTGGTAAACTTCACACCCGTGTTTGTGGAGTGAATGGCAGAACAGTCGCTGGTGAAGAGAGTGAAGAGGGCTGGGCTGAGCACACAGCCCTGTGGTGTTCCTGTGCTCAGGACCAGTGTGGAGGATGTGTTGTCTCCCATTCTCACCATCTGAGGCCTGTTGGTGAGAAAGCCCCCGATCCAGTGGCACAGCGATGTGGACAGTATATATATATATATATATATATATATATATATATATATATATAGAGAGAGAGAGAGAGAGAGAGAGAGAGAGAGAGAGAGAGAGAGAGAGAGAGAGAGAGAGAGAGAGAGAGAGAGAGAGCAGTTTTTGCTGCAGTCAAACGTAATCACTCAAAAGAAGGGAAGAGGCCATGCCACAAAAGAAAATTTCATTAACACAACTATGCATGTATAAGTTTGATCCAGTAGATTTATAATAAAGCTATAAAATAACCAAAATGCATGATTGTTTTTCTGTGACAAACATGCATGTGTTTCATGATTCCATCATAGAAAATTAGGAATTGGAAACTCAAGACTGTCATGAAATGACAAATGTATGAAAAACTTTTATTTTATTTTTTTTTTTGTTTTCTCCTCACACTTTAATAATATAATAATTTCTTTTCCCCTGTAAATTAACTTGTTTTGAGTCAGCTGCAGAGTATTATAGAAAATGGGAATATCATCAGAAAGGGTCTGGAGAAGGGAATCCATTCCCTTCATCTACTGCAAATCTAATAACATGGGAGGGGTTTAGACCAGACAGGTAAGAGGAGGACGGCCTTATCCTTTATAATAAGTTATGATCATGTGGCCACACTGACGTTGTTATCACAAAGTTGCACAGTCAGCCAAAAAAGAAAATCCTGGGTCAAAGATAAAACTTTTAGCACTTGCTGGGACATAAACGTGTTGATGTGAATCGATTAGATTCAAAGACAAACTAGTGGCATTAATAGTCTGGCAGACAGAAAGTAGAGAGACTATTAAGTCTGGTAGACCATCACAAGTTTCTACTTGCTTACAACATTGAGTTTCTACAAATGGCACAATTAGTGTTCAAAGTTTATTTTTTCAGTGAATTAAGCAAAGTAACATTGCATTACCATTGAAGAAATCCTAATGTAATAATGTATAATCTATTTTAAAAATGCTTTTCTCACAAATAATTACTGATCAACTACTTATTACAGAATGTTTTTGACAGTTTTTGTTCACAAATTTCATGTCTAATGATAAATAAATAAAAAAAACTCAACATCTGAACTCATCAGACTTTTAGAACAATTTGCGCTCATCAAAAAATGTGGATGTTTCTAAAAGGATGTGTGAAATGCTCTATATATATGAAATATGTTCCAAATTGCCTGTTGATCGACCTTAATCCTGGAATCTGTGACCCTGGACAAGTAGATCAAATAATCTCTGATTATGGGTCAGTTGAAACACTAAAAAAGTAGTTGACTTTTGCATTATCAACTTTTTGCTTGTGTGCTCAATCATGGGACTTTTCATTCATGATGACTTCTCATCTACTTGTCCAATATTGTAGATTCTGAATCAAAAGCACAATTAAAAACAACAGTGAAAATTTCAAGCTTTTATCTTTAGCAGCTCCTGACATATTGTTGTTCAAACAGTCTCAGATTTCAGTGCAAAAAAACATGCTGAAAGTGGATCAACAGGCAATTTAAATGGAAAGCACTCTATATATCAATGGACAATTTTACATTTTAAACATGCACAGTTTATGATGCAAAAAGTGTCACACAAATCAGAAAAAGTCAAGCAGAAGGCCCCTGATGATTTAAGGTGGAATAATCTTATCATGATTTCAGTACAAATTACAGTTGTTGCTCGTGAATAACTTCTTCAACAGGGAGTCCTTCCCTCATTGGTTCATTCACTGTTGTCCTATGATAATAATAATAATAAAAACAGAAGGAGGAATATCATTATATCAATACAGTTACTGCATTTTGTCATTAAAATCATATTACATACATAACTCCACTCACTTGAGCTCAGTGTGGTCCTGAAGTTGAACATTGAGGGTTTCAGGCAGCAGCAAACAGAAACTACCAGCAGCAATGGGGATGATGCCATATATCAGCATGGGAATGGTGTAATGATAAACCTCCAGCAGCCTGATCAGTGGAGCGAGGATGCCGGCAACACGAGCACACATGGAGTTCAGACCTACACCATTCTGCCTGCAAAGACCCACTATCAAGAATCACATGATGACTGAAAAGGTTCTGCGTATGCATTACAGCATATTTGGCATTACCTTAAAACAGTCGGGTATAATTCTGCTGCATAAACGTAGGCTGTGCTGAAAGAAGCAGTGGCAGCAAATTTCCCCACCAGAGCAATGACTGTTACCACCACAGGAAGATCTGATTGAAAAAAAAATGAAAAAAACACAAACATAAAGTTAGGAAACTGGAAAATTCATCCAAATGAAAAAAAATGTTCAAGGTGTTAACATCACCTTTTGGGACAGGAAGTATCACAAGGCAAGCAGTACCCCCAAAGATCAGGAAACATGCTTCACATATTCTCCTTCCAAAGTGTTGAATAAGAAACAAACCACAAAAATGGCCAGGAATTTCAACAAGAGCAAAGACAAACTCTGTGAGGTAGATATTCAAGCCAAAACTGCCAACATTCAGGCTCAGTCCATAGAACAGAAGACTTGCTGCAAACCTGAAATCAGAGACCAAGAGAGGCTTTTGGTTTCACTTCTTCTCAAAAACAAGATAACTGTGACAAATGTCTGCACATCAGATATTAAGGACAATGGCATGAACGTCATCTCACCAGATGAAGCCCATTATTAGAGTATATTTTCTCAGATACGGTATTTTGAAGATGTCAAACATGTTTCTTCTTTCAGATGTACGCTCCATATTTATCTGAATGAGGAAAAAGCAACTTTTAGAAAACATCCAGTGCATTTAGAGGTTTAGTTTATTTTGTCTAAGTCAAAGTGTGTTTGATGCTGATCACCTGGTCCAGCAGGTCTTCTGGTAGTTTCATCCTATTGATCCTGGCTGCTCGCTGGAGCTCCTTTTGTGCTTTCTTCTTCTTGCCGTGTGTCAAGAGCCACCGAGCTGATTCTGGTAGAAACCTGTAGAAACACAATTTCAAAAGAAAGAATGATTTAGTCAATACAACCACAGTTTCTCTTGCAATAATTTTACTGAATGATGGTATTAGAGGTTTCTTACCAGAAATGTAATATCAGGAGAATGACAAGAGGGCTGAAGAGCACCAGCTGCAGGATTCTCCAGTTGTGGATCAAATAGGCAATACCAGACAATAACATCTGTCCAACACCGAAGAAGGCTACAATTGCCACTGTGCAAAAAGCAGAGTTTGAAGGATTGGTCCATTCCACAGCTGTAAGACAGATAAGGGTTGTACATATTGGGTTGTTTTATTTTAGTGGCAACAGCGGTGTCAAGTTTAGCAGCTATGTCAGATAATATATATTATACACATTTGCAGGCTTATTTTTTCATTTTACATACTTAAACGTTCAAAAACTCACTTCAACAAACATGTTTGCAGGGTATACTGTATATTTGTGCCGACCTTTTTGGAAACCATATTTCAGAATTTTTTCTCGTCTTTTTTTACAGGTTATTGTCATTGTTGGCATGAGCTTTTAGAAAACGTTGACAAGAATACAGTGTAATTATGTAGCCCTGCTGATGCCAGTTATTGGGCAATGCTGGTGAGTATGAGAAATTAAAAACAAGGAAAATGAATGAGAATGATGATAACATGAACTGACAACCAAATAATCTGACTCAAAACAATCTCTTGACAGCACAAATACAATGATATTATTCATAATTGGTGCACCTACCCATCACACAAAAGTTCATAACGACAGCACTTGAAGTCCCACATAAAAATTTGACAACCATGTAAATATAAATGTTTGGTGAGAAAGCAATGCTCACACCAGACAACAGCATGAGGAAAGATGCAAGCAAGATTGGAAATCGTCTGCCAAACCTATAAAGAGAGGACAACAGAAATATAAATACTTCTAATTCTTTTAGGAGGCACAATATATAATTTCTTTTCTGGTATGCACTAATGTTATTTTTATAAACATGAATAGTTCTTCATGAGGAAACTTAAATCACAGAAACCCACCTGTCAGCAATCACCCCAAACACCAAAGCTCCAACCATCATTCCTGCCATGGAGATGGACTGTGATGCCTCAATCAAATCACTCTTGTCACAAACCACATCAAACTGAAAACAAGATCAATGGCAACAGGTGAAGGGAAATTAATACATTTTAGCTGTTGTACATGATATTCTGAACCACTGGATGTCACAAAAGAGCATCAGCATCTCAGACTGGAACAAACAGATGAGTTGACCACACCTCCTTTGAGGAGTTGATATTGTGAGAACATGCGGCAGCACAGCTTGTGAAAATAGTGAGGACAAGTAATGCATTGTCATTTACAATGACATAGGTTGCATGCCCAGGAGCATTGTAAAATACATTGAATCAGGAGGTGTTTTACTATTTTTTGAAAGGGGGGATGATCCAACGGTAGCATCCCATTTTTGCCTCACCACCAACAAACACACAGATGGGATGGAAGGTTCATAAGAGGGATGTATTTTGGTCATTTGTTAACAAGAAGGAGAGCATATCCCCCTTTACTCCCCTCAAATTGCAGCATTTGCAGAAGAAGCAAATCTCAATCTTGGGAAAGTCAAACCAGTGGTAGCTCTGGTCTTATCCCTCTCTTCATCAGAGGCCTTTTTAGATGAACAATGTGGTTCATTTGGGGAGACAAAAATCTGAAAGGTTGCCTCCAGATGAATGCTCCAGAGTGTCTTCACCCGTCTCACTTTAACAATGCAGTGTGATAAGCCTGTTACTTGCGCTCCTTTAAGACATGCATTCCTTTCCATTATTTGAAAGCATTAGAAGGTGTCTCTTTTCTCTCTGGATGAGCACTCTGCTCACTTTTCTGTAACAGTTGTGATGGCAATCTCATTTAGAAAATATTAAAAGGAGTTGAAGTTTAGTTCGCTGCTTCCAGTTGTTTATAGGAGTCTTTCCTCTGAGTTAATTCAATACTTGCAACATCAAACAGCAGCAGGATCCATGTGGGCATCTCCAAAGATAGAGAGTTGCAAAAATCTGGGTGCATGAAAAAACGGCAAACGAGGCCAGAAACTTCATAAATTACTTACTGAAGTTATTACCTAACAGAGGAGCCATGAAGCAACAACTGCAAGTCACACTGTGTACTTTTCTTCACCAGACAAATAAGAGCCATTGTTAATAAAGTTAGTCATAAAAACTTGATTACCTAACAACCATCCCCTGGTTGAGTCCTGAGCTCCATCACAGACATTTTACACGATAAATTTTCAGTAGGATTTTAGAAATCAATTAATACAAACACAGGACATACAGGGGGAAACGTTTCAAGCAAGGATCTTAATCTACAGACCTGCAAAGAGAATATAAACAAATGATCTTTTTCTTTGTTTACCTCTGTCACAAGGGTGGAAACACCTGGCCCAGCCTCATAGTCCCATCCATCCATGCATTTTGTTGTGGTGTTAATCCCATACTTTTCAATGCTTTCCAGTTTCCAATCCACAGGTGTGAACATTTCACAGCTTTTAAAGCTTCCATCCTCGTTCACTGGGATGGTGAGATTCTTTTGTCTCTCCTCTGTCAGGTTGGGTCCACGCTCCAAGATCCAGTCAGTGTTGCAGTGATGTGGGAAGCTTCTTCCCATCAGCACCTGAGCAAAAACATCAAACCCCACAAACACATTGGAGATGCATGATGCAAAGAGTAAGCATTTCTGAAACAACCCAAACTCCCCGATTTCCTTCAGGATGTCTCCAAAGTTGCTCATAGCGATGTGTGGTCAGCTTGCAGAGGTTCCTTACAAACTCCAAAATGAACAGAGACATGAAGAATAGATCACTACAAACTATCTGGTAAATTAATGTTTAACCAAACGTGATTCTGTCAGTTATTGGTTTCTTCTTTCCTGAAAGACAGCCATCACCAGCATTTGCATAGCAGCAAGAAAAACTAAGTTAGCCAAGTCAGTACAAGGTATGCTGACAAAGACAATGGCAATAACAACAAGAAAGGCACTCAGAGAGTGCCACAGTACTCAGCCAAGGCTGCTCAGTCTTTGTATCATTTCCTAATGATGAAATCTTTAATAAAAATTACCTTGCACTGAGCACAGGTGTGTGTTATGCATGTGTATGTTATTTACTGATACCTGATCACCTGGCCTAAATATGCAGGGACACGGAAACACCGAGTATGACTTCCGACGGATAAGTCCCGGTGGATTTGTAGTAGGATTGCAATCATGTGATCGTCAACAGGCAGCAGACATAGCATTCACTTGTCATAGTTACAGCAACACCGTGCCGACCACTATCTCACAGTGGGAAATCCTTCACAAATCCCTGGATCCAGAGTATAAGATGCATCACTGCCAAAATCTAATGAGGAGGTCCTGGTGTCATTTCTGACCTTCCCTGAAAATTTCATCCAAATCCGTTTGTCTGTTTTTGAGTAATGTTGTGCACAGGTGGTCACATAACTCCGCCGTGTTCCTTGGTGGAGTAATAAGCACAATACAGGTCAACCAAATAGCCAGTGCAGAGTAAACAAAATGACCTAAAGAAATGTCAAACATGTACTTTACATCTGGAAATATCAACAAAAAATGTAATTTGTCCAAATGACCATTTCCAGACCATAAACACATTATTTTCTGATTAATTTTAAAATGCTGATAGTCTAAATCCGTGCTGTCAGAACACTTACATGCACTGGAGAAAACACAGGCGTGTCACATTTGCTTTCAGTCCAATGACACTAGCTTGCACTCAGCAACTCACTTTGTGAAATCACTAATTTGAAGGTCCAGTGTGTAGGACATATGGGGAATATATTAGTAGAAATGGAATTTAATATCCATAATTGTGATTTTATTAGTGTAGGATCCCCCGAAAATAACTCCCTTCTCATGTTTCTATTTTGAGCCTCCTCCTCTCCTCTGTTCTCTTTCCTCCTGCCTGTGACTCGGAAATTGATGTTAGTGTGGCATCTTTAAGGATGTTTCATTCCCTAAAATGCTTCTGCAGGGGAGACCAGAGGAACAAGGGGAGGTCTGCAGGAGAATCTATGAACAAGTATACATGAGTGTATCCTTATCACATCCTTTGTGGAAAAATCTTTTAGGCACCTGTGATGTATAAAAGAGGAGTGACACACAGCAAAGTGGGACTAGGACTCTGAAAATGTAGGTGTTCCTTCTTAGGGGATTCATAAATATTCAAATGCGTGCTTAAATTTCCTGTCCTTCCTGATATTTTGAAGCAGTATCAGTATGCATAGCATATACATCGATCAGGCATAGCATTATGACCACCTGCCTAATATTGTGGTCCCTCTTCTGTGGTGAAAAATGCTCTGAACCACTGGGTCTGGACCAGAGGACATCTCAGGATGTCCTATGGGGTCTGGTACAGGACGTTGGATCCTTTGGATTGTGCAGTGGGGCCTCCATGAATCAAACTTGTTCCACTGCATCCTGTTCATGCTTGATCAAAAGTGGGTCTAGAAATTTTGGAGGTCAAATCAACATCTTGGGGGCGATTGTCCTGATTGTTTTTGCAATGTAGTGGGGTGCACCTTCCTGCGGATGTCGGCCAACAACATTTAGGATTGCCGTTGCATGAGGGAGTCTGCTTGTTCTGGGACAGTGTTTATGTGGGTGTCTAAGTCTCATCAACATGGATGCCAGAATCCGAGGTTTTCCAGCAGAACGCCACATAGTACCAATTGTGGCTGATGGGTGTACTTATGTAGGGGATATAGCTGTACTACACGTACAACTTTACTAATGTCACTTAATGTCTGTTGCCTCGACTCCTCTATCCGCATATCTCCTCCTCTTGTATCTCAGATTTGATGGAATAAGACATGAGGACAGGAGGCAAGGAAAGGAGTCGCATATGTACAAACTGAGAAATGATTGGCTGCAATCTGCAACCTGACCACTAGATGTTGCTAAATCCTACATGTGTGCCTTTAATGAAAAGACAGTCAGCAGAAATGGGTCGCTTCAAACACAAGATGCAAGGCGACAGTGCCGAAAGCAACATCTGTCAGGTTTTTTTGAAATATGGATGCAAAACTCCAGAGCAAGCACATTCCAAACTTTTGCACCATCAACACTCTCAATAAAAAGCTGCTAATATTTCACTATGTTCAACAACTCATTGCTGAATTTATGTGTGAAGAAAGATGAATAACAATGATGATTATGTTGTACTTTATTGTGCTTATTCCCATATTTTTTCATGAGAGCTGACTCATAGCATTTGTTTCAACAAGAATAATGAAATATGACAACATCACCCTCTTTTTTTTAAAATCAGGTCGGCCGAACGCATGACCTCTTCAATCTTTTCTTGAGACTTTTTTCATCAGAAACACATTTCAGAGTTTTTATTTAATTTACTGTAATTTATTGTTTTATTTATGCTTCTGCTCTGTTTGTTTTATACACTTTGCTGTGGTCCTATCAGTATTTTTAAACTTCTGATGATTTCATGACCTTCTCTTGTATATTTGTTGTCCTGTGAGGCACTTTGTGAACTAGATTTTGAAACGTGCTGCATAAATAATGATCATTAATATCTGAAATACATACAGAGGGTTCACAGTTTATTCATGGGAAAACAAAAACACTCTCACCCAACAACCATAACGCGAGAAGACAAGTGTATAGCAAATACACAGCACATATAAAAACACACACGCAAATTTCAGTTATCAAACAACACATAGCTTTTGTACAAATGAAGCAAACTGTTAACAGACTGTAACTACAAAAAAATTTTTTTTGGTTACAACCTGGTAAAATGTAACAGATTGTAACTACAAAAAAATATTTTGTGTAATAATTTACAAGTTAAATGTGATTCAGTTGAAGGTCTGCATATGAACAAATTACTTTTAGCATTGTGCCAGCTGTCAGGAAGCACAGCATTAAAACTGTGAAAACCAGTGCAACCATATAAATTACATTTTTGTGCTCTTTCCTGATTTTCCCTCATCAGTGAAGGATCTCGTTTCTGAAGTCCCATCCTTAGGTTCTCTAAAATGGATAAGAAGATGACTGTTATTTAGAATTCTTGTAAGTGAAATGACTTGTGAAATGGTTCAGCAACTCACGTAGGCTCAACATGGTCCTGAAGTTCAGCATTGAGGGTTTCAGGCAGGAGGAAACAAACCCCCCCAGCAATAATAGGAACAATGCCATATATCAGCATGGGGATGATGTGATGATAGACATCCAGGAGTCTGATCAGTGGAGCGAGGATGCCGGCAACACGAGCAAACGTGGAGTTCAGTCCTACACCATTCTGCCTACCAGGACAGACAATAAACTCAGTCTCATTGCAACTACTAAGAAAAAACATGGCATCTTCTGCCAGTATGTCTTATTAAAACATTTTTTCATTTCTCATCAGGGATATTATCCGTCTTACCTTAGAGTGGTTGGATATAATTCTGCAGTATAAACATAAACTGTGGAAAAACTGGCAGTAGCAGCAAATTTTCCCAGCACGGCTACGACTGTTACCACTACAGGAAGGTCTGATGGACCAACAAAAACATACATCTGGGTCAAACAGGGAAGAAGTGACATGCAAGTTTAATATTTTTGCCTCTGCACAAACCCACAGTGGATCTAAAATAAAGCAATCAAGATATACTTAAAGGGCAGACTTCCAGCTTAAATCCAACGTTTAACAAAACCTTAAGTCTCGAACCAATGGTCATCACCATGTTTCTTTTACTACAGCCACTTTTAGTTTCTTATTTTTGGATCTTTCTACCTTCATTTTTGCGAAAAGCATCTCAATTGGGTTGACCGACTCAGCTTTTCCAAATCATTGCATTTCTTTGTCTCTTTGGTTGCTTTCGAGATGTGGTTCGAAGTAAAGCTCCACACACCTCAGAATGCATCTTGCTACTTCTGTCAGCCATCCCATCAGCAATAAACACCAGTATGATTTGGATCATGAGCCCGTCCAGTCTTTCTCTTTACTCTCATCTTCCTGTCAGTCTGGTACAAGTTAATCTTGGTTTAATTTGTCCAAAGAATCTTGTTTTAGAATTAGGCAGGCTTTTTCCTATGCCAAATCTATTCTATATGTACTTAAGGGTCACTAGTATTTTGCATCTTGAGGTCTGCACTCTGTGTTTGCATTCATACAGGTGTGTCTTGATTGTGCATTTTGACAGTGATGAGTCGACATCCATGAGTGTGTTCTTGATTTGGCTAGATGTTGTGAAGAGGTTTCTCTGAAGCAGGAAATTTATCTCCTTAATTTGCCATTAAATATTGAGGAAGCAGGCAACAACAGGCCATGCAACTACTTGTCAGTCAACTGTCTACAAAGACCCAAGAACAAACAGCACCCGAAGGCAGCTGTAGTAAATGCACTGATATTCATGTGCTCCAGACGTCAGGCAATCACTGAAAAGAACTGCATGCAAGATTTTAAAATAATCCTGATATTTATGATTACGGTGCAGTTGCATTTGAGCCTGTGAAAACGGAGGAGTATGTAGAATGGTGGTTAATACAATATTTATGTTGAAAGTCAACGTTTCAATCACACGTCAGTTGCTTCATATTACAAAATCTGTTAAATGTCCAAATACTAATGAACCCAACTCGTTATATCTTGTTTTTAGAGCAGGAAAGAAGCAAAAACGTCTCCAAAAATAGAACTCCTGCTTGAATTTTTTGATAAATCTCTTAAAGGGTTACATTTTTATAAAACTGTGATTAGCCCTGATCTTCAAAATCAGACGATCAATATCTTGACTCAGATAACAGCAGACATGCATTACCCATCGCTACGTTACCTGTTGGTATAAAAAGGATTCCGAGGCAAGCAACCCCTGCAAAAAGCAGCACTCCTGCTTGACAGATTCTCCTCCCAAAGCGCTGGAGAAGAGGCAAAGTGCCCAGACGTGCAGGTAGTTCTACCACGCCAAAGATGAACTGCGTGAGGTAAATATCCACACCAAATTTGCCAACATTCAGGCTCAGTCCATAGTACACCAGACTAGTTCCAAACCTATTCAATGTGAGAGACAACTTCAGTGCGGCCACAGAGAGAATGGTTTCAGTGGGCAGACGTTTATGGCTTGAAATGATACTCACCACAGGTAGCTCATTATGATAGCACGCTTTCGCAGATAAGAGATCCTGAAGATGTCCAGCATGCTTCCTCTTTTGGATGTATCCTCAAACTCCAGCTACACAATATAAGTGTAACATTTAGGTAGAGTGTATTCATTTCAGCACTTTATTGTATTCGATGCTGCTCACTTTTTCTAGAAGATCTTCTGGGACGTCTCTCTTGTTCACTTGGGCTGCTTTCCTGATCGCCTTTATGGCCTCCTTCTTCCTGCCCTGAGTAATGAGCCAGCGAGCCGATTCTGGAAGAACTCTAGCAGACAGATAGGTACCAGGGTTACAAACTGAAATCTATGTGGTATTTTATGTTTTTCTGAAATAAGCATCTAATGTGGCCAAATCGGCTGCTGACATGTAGTAGATTCCCACGACGAGGATGAGAGGGCTGAAGAGCACCAGCTGCAGGATCCTCCAGTTGCGGATCAAATAGGCGAGGCCAGACAACACCATCAGTCCAAGAGGGAAAAAAGAGTGGCAGACAATGGTGCAGAGAGCAAACTTGGAAGAATCACTCCATTCTCCACCTGAACAGCAACAACACACATGGAAAAGGCACAACTTCAGCATTTTTCAGGTGGAGCGTTGCCTGTTTTAATGTGTTTTTATGGTTCTGGACTGCAACAGTGCAATGCATGCAAAGCTCAAATCACAATATACTCCTGGAGTGCAAGTCAAGACACTGCTGAGATTTTTAATTATACAATCATAAAAACAGACTGAGGTCTAACTGATTTAGCGTTGTTGTGTGTATAGACATTTGTTAGCAACACCCATCCATGATTATGGGCATGCATGTTAAACTCAGGCGCTTTGCTTTGCTCATTTAGACGGATGTAGATTATAGTCAGGGATTAATGCCACACAGGATGCACAGATCAGTTTGTTGATTAGTTAGTTAGCGTATTTAGATTTAGCCTGTGTAGGATTCACCGTCCCTCTCACTCCCTTTACCCTCTTTTCCCTCCCTCTCTGTCCTGTGCATTAGCATGAATGTGTAAAAGCAAAAATGTGCACAGGACGAGCTAGAATAGTGTTGTGTGAATTGGTCCGAGCCACTTTTGTTTCTCATTTACAGAATATTTTTGTGTCTGCTGAAAATTCATGCAAGGTAAAGCTAGCAGATGGTGCAAAATGTATGTTCCCATACAACTAAAGTGCATTCTTACTTCTGTTTTGAGGAAAATGTATCTCCTGCCAAATTATATATGAGTATTTGTTGAAAATAAACAAGCAAAAACCAAACTTGAGTCTAAGAATAATGCTCCCACATGGGAAACAAACCCCAGCTTCATGGGTGAAAATCCTGTTGCTGATTTACACCTTGACCCTCCCTCTTCTTCCTGATGTGGACTTTGCAACTTTGTCATTTGAAAGCCTAATATGTCACAGTGTTGTGTTTTTTTTTTCAAAGTGAAGGCACGTTTCTTTCAAAATTGAAATAAGAGTGCAGTTTAATTGTTTAGGAATGTCATTTTGCAGAGACAGGGTTGGACCATGAACTATTTTCACTTGATTTGACTAAAATTGCATTTGATTAAACTCACATACTCCCTCTTAAAACCGTGAAACAAAATGGTGTCAGTTTACATTAATTCAAGTTTTTTGTGTGTCATCTACACATATCAGCAGCTTTAAATCACCATGTGTAGAATTCAGCTGTCTGATTTTAGAGCTCTGCAGGGGCAGAACCAAAAATGACGCAGTGTCAGACGGTCGCATTAAATTCAGCTGTGAACATTGTACCCACCTATCACAAATGCATTAGCAATAATGCCTGAAATAGAGATGCCACCTAAAAATTTAAGAACTATATAAACATAGATGTTGGGTGAGAAACCAGCACCCACACCAAACAACAGCAGCAGGAGGAGTGAAAGCAGGACCACAAAGCGTCGACCAAACCTACAGAGACATGAAAAAGATCTGTTATATTAATGTGTGAGCTTTTAAACAAACGTGACATGCAGTAAAATTAATAGTATTTGTTGTTTTTCAAATATCAGCAGATGGATTTCATCTAGTTATTTTTCCTTCAATCTTCTATATGGCATCTTTTCAGAAGAAACCTCACATTTCTCTTGCCTTTTCAGTGTCACATTGGCAAAATGTGCTTATAAGCAGCTCATCATTGAATAACTGGACATAAAATGTGGAAGCTATGTGCAGTAGTTTTAGTAGAATGTGTGCATCCAGTAGTTATTTCTTATTTACAAGGATTTAAAGGTCAGGGCACTAAATGGACTAAATAATCACTGTCTTAAGGTCAGTTGCATTTGAATGGAGGTCCGTACCTGTCAGCCAACTGCCCCATCAGCAATGCTCCGACCAGAAGACCAGCCATGTAGATGGACTGTGAGGCCTCGATAAAACTACTCCTGTCACACACCAGGTTAAACTGATAACAGCAAAAGAAGAAGAAAGAATACATCATGACATTTGCAGTATATTTTTAATCAATATGTAAACAAAACAAGCTATCATTAAACAGCATCGAGTATCACAAACCGGTTATTAACCAAATTCCATTACTAAATATCAAGAGAAGAATATGGTGGCTCAGGCAGGAACTAAAGATCAGAGTTGACAATTCATACTAATAGACTTTGGACATATCTTTGTGGTCTAAAAAAATTAAACCAATGCAGAAGGGGTCTAAACCTGCATTCTTTGTAACAGCCAGCAGGAGGCGACTCCTCTGGTTGCAAAAAGAAGTCAGATTCTATAGAAGTTACCCTACCCCTTACTACCATGGCAACAAGAGGCACAGCAATGCACATTGATGGCAGTGTACACATTTAGATAGCTGTGAATGAGTTTCAAGCTTTGTCTCTTTTAGCATGCTTTCAGTTTGTGAACGGTAATTGCAACATTTTGGTCACCTAAAAATGCTTTGTTGTTGTTAGGTTGTACTAAAAGACACTCCAAGATTAGGGTTATATTTTCTGCAAGTACGTGATGGTCCAGTAGGGTCCTGGTGACGTAAATTTAATCAAAAGCCATACAAAAACTTCTGCGCAGGTGCATAGATTGTCTACTGTACATTAGTCTGGCTCACCATTTAGGCTGCTCATTTCATCCGGCTTTCTCGACTCATTCTGAAAATGGCAAGTTTTACTGTAGATCTGGATTGTGCAGTAAGGTCGGCCTGCTTGGTTCTTTCAGTAAATTAGCCATTTCAATGACGGTGCTTTCCTCACTGCATGCAAATGTTCCATCGAAACAACTGCCTTGCATCTAATTTGAGGGGACACCATCACTGAATCCTGGGCTGAGGCTCACTGCAGTTGATGGTGATCGGTAACCCTAAAAACAAGCCAGAGCATTTGTTTTTCTATATATGATAATTAGGTGCAGTCAGACTATTCTACATCACTGCTGATAGGTCTGGCTCTACAAGACTCATCCTTCAATTAGACTACAAACTGCATCCACCATTTTTTCCCCCATGGTGAGTATATTTTGCTTCAAGCTTGAATTTCACAATCCGAAATTAGCATCTCCTCTAATATCACAGTTGCTGTGAATTACAGCAGCTCCCTGCTAACCAAGATGACTGGCATTAGCAGATAATTTCTGGCGCATCTCCTCCACAGCCCCGCCTTCTCATCCAAAGATGAGGTGCCAAAAACAAATGGTGATGGCAAACAACAAACACAAGACTTCAGCGCGGTAGTCCACAAACTAATGGGTGACGTCATGTTGATTACATCGACTTCTCTTATCCAGTTCACATTTATTTTTAATGCAGAAAACAATAAATCTAACAACACCTATGTATGCAATAAAATGGCAAACTGCAAAACTAAAATCCTACAAGCATTCATTAAGGTACAATGAACTGGTAGCACAAGATAAGTTCAGCTCTTGCACAGCAACAAACAAACATATATCACCTGAGTCAGAATGCTGGAGGCACCTTCAGGTATCTCAAAATCTGTTCCATTTATGCATCCTGTTGTACTGTTAATCCCATACTTTTCAATGTCTTCCAAATCCCAATCCACAGGTGTGAACATTTCACAGCTTTTATAGCTTCCATCCTCATTCACAGGGATGGTTAGACTCTTTTGCCTCTCCTCTGTCAGGTTGGGTCCACGCTCCAAGATCCAGTCAGTGTTGCAGTGATGTGGGAAGGTCATGCCTGTAAACACCTGCCCAATAACGTCAAAAGCTACAAACACACTGGGGATGCATAACGCAGCCACCAGGCGTTTCTGATATAAACCAAACTCCCCGATCTCCTTCAGGATCTGCGCAAAGTTGCTCATAGCTGAATGTGAATGTCCTCTGAGTGTAACGCAGGAACACACAAAGATGGTTTAAAACGAGGCTCAGTCAGCAGCAGTCCACTTGACGATAGACCTCCAAGTTAATGTTTAAACTGATAATCACCGTGTTTACGAGAGTCAATTTCTTACAAACAGACTAGTATACTGCCCAGTGTGACCTGTCAGAGTACCTCAGGTGTAGCTTCTTTTATCAGTATAATAACAGGCCATACTGTTTGATGCACAAATTGTAGATAAAAGGCCTAAACCTATGAGTGTAGGACACAAAAGTCTTATCATGACCTTATCAGGAGGAGCACATATGGTGGACATTCAACCTTGGAGCCAAAAAAATATTCCCGGAGTGTAAAGATCTCCCAAAGTTCTCAGAAATCCTTCACTAACCAGACTGACTGAGCTGCTTTCAACAGCAGCAGCAGCTTAGGAGAGTGATCATATCTTACTGCTACTCAACATGCAAGAAGTAGAAACAAAGACGCTGTACACAAAAGTAAAATGATAAAATACACGAACTGTACTCTTGTGGGTGTTTAACTACACAGTGAAATGTGTTGCATTAAAGCAGACACCTGGAAGTCATGAGAGAAAGGTGGTTTGTGTTCGTCAGCATCACAGGTGTCCTCACTAATGCCATGCTGTCACCACTAATGGGATACATATCATGTGAATGGGGACACGCGTATGTAAATGTGATATTTTAAACATAAGAATCAGCCTGATAACCACTCATGTAAGCACCTCCTATCAAAACTGATTAAACCACACTGTCGCATTCCTGACACAATTACTTCTTCATATTTAGAAGCACATTTTTTACATTTTCAGCAGCTTTAGCACATAGAAATCTTACACATTTAGAAAGGAAAGCTGCCACACCAGAAAAATAATAACAGATCTGTAGGATGTTACACCATGAAAAGTTTCTGACAACATGTTTTTCATGTTTTAACAAGATATTTTTGCATTATTACAACATACAAACCATGTCTTAAGAAGCTTTTCTTGTTCTACCAATATCTTGTAATAATGTGAAATGTTTCATATTGTAATGTCATGGACTGGGCATTTGAGAAAAACAGCAACAGACAAATTGTGACAAAGATACTGAGACGTGGATACACAAGAAGAGAGAACAGATATAGAGACTCGCTGTATATCAGAATGAAAGAGGAAAGAAGCGGTAAACCAAACTATGTTTCATACTGTAGCGTCATAACACATAGATGGATTATATGTAGTATATATGTTACTTAATGTGTTACTGTTACTTCAATTGAAGAATATGGCTCATGTACACAGTTTAAGTAAGTTACATCATGATGGGTTGAGACGTAGAGTAATTCTGCTGCTGCTGAACATGTATACACAAAGACGAATTTTAAAATGCATGCTGCAAGAATGAGTCAGACTCTTAGAGTTGGAGTCGAACACTTCACATTAGACACAGCATAAATAGCATGTCTTGTCATAATGTGAAGTTATAATGTGAAACTAATCCAGTTTCCTTTTCTGGCATGGCAGCAAAATGCTTCTGTACAAATAGGACTTTAGTTTGGTAAGAAAAGAAACTAACAACTCTCTGTTAACTCTCTCAATAGCTTTTCCCCCCATCTTCTATATTTACAACAGGAAACGATGATGTGCTGAACTGTTTCTAAATTGCTTGCTTGACAGAATCCTGTGACTTTTATGTAGCTGGCAGGACCACAATGTCCAAGTCCAAGCCTTGTTAAAACCACCTTGACAAAAAGCTAACAGATAAGGAACTCACAGTTCTTTAGACAGTACAGTGCACTGACCAGAAGGTCTGCTGTAGAGGTGCATTAAGGTAAATGCTAAATATTTACGAAGCTTGACCAATACTACGGAACAAATCAGGATGTGAGGGGAGAAAGTGGACACAAGGGCACGTAAAACAGGCTGTAAAATGCTGATAGAGGCGACCTTTAAGATATGAAGACAATAAACCTGAAGGGATTAAGCGCTATGGAACAAATCCAGTTCCTCAAACTGAGAATCAGCTAGAAAATAAGACTTACAACAGGTGACATACTGCAGAGGATGAGACTGAAGTCCAAAACTAAATGGTAATTAAATCACTTCAGGCTTCTTTGTTGTCCCCTTTCAGTTCTTGTGTAAAGTTCTCTTAACTAACAGGAACAATTCTATTCAAAACCAGTTACATTTACAAAAACAATGTTCTAGGAGGAGGCTGATATGCTCATTCTTTATTGATTAAAAATAATCCAGAGAAACATGCTTCGAACTCCAAAACAATCAAAAATAGAGCAAATGAAAGAATGAAAAAAACAACTGAAAACAGGCAGAAAGTTCAAATATATCACAGCCTTGATTAGTTATTGCCTGGACAAAAAGTGTTTTTTGTTTAGTTTTTTTTTTTCCAGGTTGTCTGTTCAGTTGCTACAGTTTTGTTAGAGACTGTTGGAGAAAGAGGGAGGAGAAATAAGCCATTAGATCTTCAACTCAGTTAGAAGAAGGGCTCAATCTACACAACACACACACACACACACAAACAGACACACACTTCTCTCAGGGGTCATACACACCGATCCTGTCCTTGTCTGCCGTCAGCTGCAGATGACACCCAGGAAAATGGCACCAAATACTGCAGTTTGAAAACTTAACAGTAACATTGAGTTTGCTGCACCTCTTATAGGAGCACATGAGTTGGACACACCTGTATAATCTTTATTCCAAGTATCTTCACGTGTAACCACAACTACTTTTCAAAGACACTTGAAGTCTAAATCAAAACCTTGTCCAAAAAAAAAAAAAAAAAAAGAGAGAGGAAAAAAATACACTTGGTCATTTTCAATTTAAGGCTAGCGTAAAATTTAACATGTTTATAGTCAAAATACAAATATTTAATCTTAACATTTTATCTGCAAGCAAAAATGCATTCAGTTTCATTCAATATGGCATCTGGAGGGTTATGACAGTATCACATCACCAAATTAAACAGTTAAACCTTGCTGGCATTTCAGATCTACACATTACAGCTGAGCGGTAAATGAACCTCCCGCTGACGTCACCGGTAACTGCGAGGTGCGCATTCATCATCAAACCATGTTATTAATGCACATTAACGCACAAAAACATCCACAGTGCGGCTGAAAGGATGTAACATCTGTGCTGATAACAGCCTTATTCAAAAATGTTTACAATCACGGTTGAGCTTTTCAAAGCTGAAGGAAAAAAATCTTCCATTTTAGCCATTTAAAAAGAAAAACATATGTTTAAGCAGCTGTATGACTTCAGGTGTGGGTTAAAAGAACTAGCTACTGTAAACAGCCTCCGCTTTAGTAAGAGTTGGAGGCAATTTTGCCGTTACTCAGCTCAAAATTTGGGGAAATTTAAGGTGGCCAGGCATTAAGTGGTGCATCTGTGCTTCCACTGTAAAATATATTCAAACTTTTCAAAAGGCAAAAAGTAAAAAGCTGAAGATATCTGATGAGTAAAGGTAAATGAGCATCATCCGTGACACACGGCTAACGACAGTGCGTCCTGCAAAACCAGGGAAGTCACTTTTGCGGCACTGCTGTCGACTTCCTTCAACCCACAGTCGTGTCACAAGACAGAAAAAAGGCCAAGAGTGAAACACCCAGTATAAAAACAAATCAAAGCCAAATGTCATTATTTACATACTAGAGGTTAAATCAAGTACTTATTTTTCATCCACATAAACAAATATGCACTTAAATCGTTTTCTTTTTTTTTGAGGATTTGTGAAACCGATTCCAAACAGACACAAACTAATACCGACAGACAGACATCTGCTCATACAACATGTGGTTTCAGCTGCTGCAGAACTTTTTACTTCACAACTCAATTGATAATCAGATAGAGAAGACAGTGATTTCAGTCTACATGGACTTAATTTTTATACATTTTTTGGAGGCTACCACAGTGCTTGTCAAAACTGTTTTCCTAAGCTTTTTTATCAAGCAAAATTAGTTGAGATTTCTATCAGGAGGATAAGTTTGATGATATCCTGTATTTTATATTATTGTCAACAAATTCCATGTCGTATCCCAGTTAATCAATCATATTAATGAGTAAGATTGATATATAGCAGCTCATTAGCCTCTGCAACAGACCTCCTTTGTTACTGGGATGCAGCTTAAATGTTCGACAGCCGTTATTAAAGATAAACTTCAGTCAGAAAAAAATCGCCACAGAAATTTGACTCAACCATGAACTTTGCTGCTGCTGAAAAACCTCACCGAGAACCAAATGCTGCAAAATATATCTCCAAGAAGTGAATCATTGTGTGTTTGAGTAATGCTTTACACAAATCATTCTAGGAAAGGATTTCACTGTTTGTATTAAATGACACCTTACAGTTTTTACCCATTTGTAAGGAACAAATGGGCAGAGTCACTGTACAGAAATTCAACATTTAGAGATACACTTTGCTGATTTTGGTCTTTTATGGGTTTTGTTGATAACAGGAAAAATACAGAATTTAACTAAACCATTACTGTGTTCACAGCCTTCTGATAAAGTCACTGGAATTACATTTAGTATGTCTAAAATGTAATATTTAGTTCAATTAAAATGTAGTAAAAAGTTTGACATCAGCAGCTGAAACCACATTTGTGCATTTCAGACAACACAATGCTCCATATGGTAGCTGGGGGACGTCCCCAAAACGTGCATTCAGTAGTTCTGATGAATATAAGGCATTGTTACACTTATCAGGATTCAAGGGCGTTAGTTCAGATTGTGCAAATGCATCACATATTAGAGAGAAAAATAACAGAACGATGGAGATCAGAAACGAAAAACAGCTTGTTGTTGATACTTGCATCCTTCTACATATACACTGTAAACTTTTTTTTTTCCGAGTGATTCTCATACTGTTCGCTCTGACACTTCAGCGGACCACCTAATTTATCGAGGCGGCATTTTATAATCCTATTGGTGACACAATGGTACTGTTTTCTTTGGCAGTAGTGGTTTCTTTACAGCCATGGAAAGAAAAAAAAATGCATTAAACTATTTTTTTTTTTTTTGAAATTTTCACATTTTTTAGGCAAGTCACGGTCCCAGGTAGAACAACAGTTTAACTAATGCTGAGCTGAGCAAAGCCCATCAACTTGACGTCATCTGGTATTTCGGATCCCTCAATTCCAGAAGCCTATGAAAATAAATGGCAGTGATCAAAAATTGTTAGCAAAAACATACCTGGATGGTAAAATAATACAATAGTTTTGCTTCAGAGTAATCTTTTCTTCACTATGAGGCAAAATATGCAGTTGGAAGTAGTATTAAAAGATTTAATTTCTAGCTGGAAAAGACATTTTTTTTCTTTCTTTTTTTTTTTTAAAAAAGGAAAAAAGTACACTCACCAGCTTGAAAGTGACATTTTTATTGGATTGAGGCTCATCAACTATTTTCTGTAAATTTGCAGCAACTGAAAAGAAAAAGTAAATTTCAGTCCAACAAAAACTAAAAATACATCATGATATCAGCTGTCTGGATTCAAAAAGCAAAAAGATGTGACATTGTGCCTCATGTAATTATTACTCCACCAAGGAGTAATGCGACGACTGGTTGGTGTCTGTCTGTCTGTCTGTCTGTCTGTCCTTCTGTCTGTCTGTCTGTCTGTCTGTCTGTCTGTCTGTCTGTCTGTCTGTCTGTCTGTCTGTCTGCAACATTACTCAAAAACAGAATGCACACAGACATTATACAACAACTGAGCAGCCTTGGCGGAGGACTGCGCTCTCTCAGTGCTTTTCATGTTTTATTTCTGTGAGGCTTATTTATACTAATATTCTACTGTCCTCTTGTCTGACTTGGAGTACAAAGCAAGTTAAATACACCTCCTTTTGTCCTTTTGTTTTCTGACTTCATTGAACCTTACAACCACTATCTAGCTCAGCGATCAGACAAAGCCGGTCATAAATTTGGTAAATCAACCCTGAATCTGACTGTGAGCCACATGAATGGGGCTGAGTTGGCATCTGAGAGTGTGAATGTGAGTTATTAAGCTTATCATTATCACTGGAATGATGAGATTAACCTTTTATAATCACATAATCATTCAATGCAGGTTTATTATTCAACAATCTGTTAAATCATTACTATGCAAGACAAGATTATGTAACTAAATTACAGATGCAGTCTCACTAACAACACAAATTATGTCCATAACAACCAAGTATTTTTACATAGAGGATGAAAAGAGTAATTTCACATTCAGGGTTAATGTTAATGTAATGCTTTGTATTACCCCTGCTGAATAAGAATCTAAAAAAAATCACCTTAACAATCCTAATATGGAAGGTCTAGAAGCATGTAAATGTTTGATTTGCTGTATAGATAAAGGCTGAATGTTAAAGGAGAGGATATTTGTAGGTAATTTGTAATTCTCATTGTGTGTAAGATCATTTTGTTCTTTCAGCAGTGTTATGGTGGTGTTAAACGGTTCTGGGAGCAAATAAAGAACAAATATAAAAATTTCATTCAAACCAATAAAAAGACTCACTGCAAATTTTATAAAGTCAAGAAGTATAAGGCTTTAGAGCTTCATCAGTCTCTGTTTTAAGATTATATTGATACACAAAGGGCCTACAGAACAATGAAACTGCTTTCAGATCGTGGGTCTAAAAATTTGAGGTTTGCAAGATTTTCCAGGAATAGTGATGCTATTTTCAGTGTTTTCCTAAGCTTTGATCCCTTATCGTCTCGAACATAACCTGTTCTGGGTAGGTTAGGTGTTCAGCACAGGTTACCACGGTGACGGAGACAGTAAGAAGTGAACCGCTGTCCAGAATAAAACCTGAAGTTAACTTGAATTCAGTACAATATAATCATAAAATCTAGAACATGATATTCAGAACAGAATATTAATAATAAAGGTTATGTTTATTATTGACATTTTATTGGTTGATTTAATCAAAACTTGTTGTTTGGAAGGTTTTCTTAAATGTCCTGCTCATGCTACTTAAAGAGTTAAACTGTTTATATGACTAGAGGCCAAGTGACAGTATAAAATGCGCTCTAAGTAATTAAAAGATAATCTTTAACCTTCCCGCTTAATGTGTTGAGCAAAGAATGTGTAAACTGGCAGCGAAAGGATTTTTATTACTGACCTATTACTAAGTCCCTCCCGTCCACCAGGCCTGCTGACACCAGCTCCTGCGACACACCATCTGCTGTGTCTGTAAATTAAAAGCATGAGACACCAACTGTAAAAGGTGCACCAATACGGAACATTTTTTAAAAAAGCAAACAGGGCACAATCACGGCTTAATAATTTCTAACACACTTGAGCTCCCTGTGCTAAAAAAAATAACTCTCCTAGCATGTTCTCTTCTGACTGTTCCAAATGTGACACCCAGAGCTCACATTTTGTTAAAGTGCACGGTTGTTAAGTACACTGAGCCTTGGTTTTCAGTGATAGAACTGTCTTAAAATATAAAGCCCACTTACCTCTCCCTGGCATAAATTCAAAGCGGATGTCATTTAGCTCCTTCTTTGAATTTCTGAAAGGAAAAAGGAAAGAATACAGATAAGAGGTGCAAAGTTCATAGAGTGTAAAGAGAAGGTGAAGGCTAGACTGACAAATCACCCCTTATTTTAGGTGGTGATGGGGAAAACATACCTTAACCTTAATACCAAACTAATGGGAGCCTTAGCATCGCCTGAGGCAGCTGGAGTCTGTTGAAACAGATACAAAAATTTAATTTGAAGAAAATGAAAGCTTCATTATTAATTTACATCCCTACATGATGTTAAAAAAGCTCGCAAAATGTGTAGTGAATTGTAAATTTGCAGCCTTAAAATAAACCTTATGATGATAAAGATAAACTAAGGAGACTGGCCTGAGTGGGAACAGTAACAGCAGCAGCAGGTACGCCTGGTGTGGGAGATGCAGCCTGGGCAGTGGATTGAGTGTTGACTGGTGTGGGCTGCAGTGGAACTTGGCCTGCAGCCTGAGGTAGTTCAGCCTGACCGGCTGCCATCGGCTGGAGTTGACTACTTAAAGGCTCAGGAGTCTGGAAAACCTGAAGGAAAAATGGGGTTGAGTGGTCCACCTTTTGGCCCAGACTGAAATATTGTACTTCAAAACCAAGGAAACTAAAAAATAAATCTGTCTCCAGAAAAGAAACATTCAGTTCCAAAATGGATGTGCTCCGTTCATTTTGGCATCTAGTGGCAGTGTTTAAATTCCTTCAGCAAGGAGAAAGTGGTGGTATCATCTGTTACCATATTTCCTTTATTTACTTTGTCTTTAGAGGGTAAGAGGCCTTTATTTGAAGCAGGCTTGTATTAGAAGCAAGCCTTTATCTCTAATCCCCTCTGTTTGAGAAGTAAAATTGGTCCTTTTTTAGTAAGAAGCCTCATTTTGATCCACTCCCGTTTGCACACATGCACTACAAATAAAACTCAATTCATTCACATTCTTTCATAGACTTTGATTCTATCTAAATCTGCATCAAACCACATCTGTGAAAGAGCTGCATTTTAACTCACCTCTGAATTCTGCGATCCCTCCTTCACTCTGGGTGACTGTTTAAAAAACAGAAGAGGATAACGATCAGAGGAGGACTTTACTGTGACGGCTTCAGCAAAGCAAAAACAGCCGGCATGGATGCAAAGAACACACAGAGAGCGGAAAAGACAAACAGATTAAAACGGCGCACTCGTTTACTTTGCTCACTTATCTGTCCTCTTAGTTTATTGTGGTTTCCATTGAGATGAAACAGTGAAGCTATCATTACAGTGGGAAAAGAGATATGATATTGTAATAAAACTTTAAATACACTTCACTGACTGACACGTGAGATATAACAGTATTTATCGACCTGTACACTGCTATTCTCTGCAACACTGCAAATCGGTATTGATTTATGTGAGTATGGGATTTACAGGATTTTTGCATCGATATGTTAAATGCAGTGACTTGTCGGATATTTAATTGAAGGGACAGCCAAAGAATCTTATATTTCCAGTTTCTTAGTTTAAAAATGACTAAACTGCTATGTGTAGGCATCATAGAATAAAGCTAAAATATGATTTACTTGTAAACGAGTGACACATATTCTACAACTGCGGTTGTGTTTTTAGTTTTTAAAAAGCAGAAAAGCAATATAAGTGAATGCAAAATCAGGAGAAAGTCACACTGATATATTGTAAGAGCGCTTATCTGCAAAAAAGAAAAGGTCAAGTTTAATCCAACTCTAAGGAACACAGAGGCAAACAGAAGCTTTGCAGGCCAAATGAAGACAAACTGACTTGACTGAGGAGACATGATGTGGCGTCTGAGCTGATGCAAGAAATCAGCTCAGGAATCTGCTGTGTGACTCACAGAAAGAGACTGTATTTGTCTCTACAGCCCAGAGATTACACAGGTACTCAGCCAGGCTCTAGTGCTGATCAATGGACTTTAAATATAGTGAGAAAATACGTAATAATCATTTGAAATATTGATGGATGATGATGATGAATTCAGCATAGTTTGGAAATATATTATCCTTTAGCCCTAGTGGAAGAATTTTAAGTTCAGTTTGCCAACAAGCAGCCAATTACAAAGCAGCATGAAAGGAGCAGAGATACTATAAAAGTTTAATTCCTTGATAGTCATTAGTGCTCTGTTTGAAGATCATTACAAGGTTGATAAGTAACTTGCCTTGTTTTTTTATTAAATGTGATTTGGTCAGTATAAATTTTAAAAAAAAGTGATTTAGAAATAGAAATGGAAATACAGATGGCTTCCAGGAAAGGTAACTCTCACTCATTTGATTACATAATTCCAGTCTAAACATGAAACTTTCATCAACATAAATAGTTTATTGTCAAGCTGATTTTAATTCTGAAAAACCCATTATATCTGTAACACTTTAGGGAAAACCACACATTTGTCTCCTTCCCTATGTGACACAAAATATATCACTCTTTAAAAAGACGCCTAGAGTGTGGCCAATGGATTCTGACGAGGTCGACTTGTGGGTCAAATTCCACTCACGTGTGATCTACAGCATGCACAGATTTCTGCTTCGAAAAAAAACAGCAAAGCCTTCCGACCAACAAACTTGTTGCATAACTCTGGCAATTACCAGCCATCTTAGGTTAATGTCAAGCTATAGAAAGCTATGACAAAATCAACATAAGAGCTCATCTGTGTGTAGATTTGCTCTTATAAAAATCTTTCCTACCAAGTCTTCTAGAGTGAATACATATTTAACCAGGCATCAAAATGAGCCCTGACAATCTGTTTTGTCAAAACTGAAGGATAAATTTTAATAATTAATAACTATATAACTGTTTCCAGCTTCCACAGGCTTTTTCTAATGCTTGTGTATGCAGCACTAACAGTAATCTATCTGTCCACATGCTCCCCAGCTAACGTGTGAGAGTCCTTCCTTGTTAAGGGAATGCCATCTGTATCGTGGTGGCAAGTGAACAACCCTGGATGCAGGCAGCTCGAGTGGGTAGGAGAAGCGCACTTGTCGCCTGGGGGCGCTAACAGGTTTCACCTGCTGCTCCTTGTCCGTCAGACAGAACATACACACAGGGACACTCAGTGGAGAGACAATGGACAAACATGCTACTGCACAGACATGAGAACGACAATTTAAACAGAGTACAGCGATTAAAAGACATGACATGTGGAGTATAACAAAAGTGTTAATGTGTGCATGTGAGGAAAAAGAAATAAGATTAGTCTCACCCTTAAGGCTGCAACAGCTGCTTTGCCTTCTTCACTTTCTTCATCCAGCTCGTCGTCACTCCATTCCCACTCACCATCCTCTGTTTTATGCAGCCGGCCACTGGAACCTGGCACTCGACGTACCTGATACACACACAAGTGAGCTCATCTTCTTAGCAATAAAGCACCAAGTGTAGCTTTAAACCTTTGCCCTCTTACCTTTTTCGACCTCTCTGTTATTGTGGGCGCCCTCTGAAGTAACTTCTCGTGTAAATACTCATGGGTCTATCATGAGAGGAAAGAAATAAATGGCTGTCACTCCACAATACTCTACATCTGTTTATTGTGTTGCCTGATTAAGTCTCACATTATTCAGAGGTTTATTCCATAATGAACTTTACTAAGACTCCTCAGCACTCTGGCTTCACATCAAATTTAGGATTTAAAATCCCTGTAATTCATTTTAAAGCTTTAAGCAACTCGGCTCTATCATATGATTGAGTTGCTGACAACATGTAGGCCAATGAGGCCTCACAGGTGTCCAAAACAAGGGTGTCTGTTTTGTCTCCACTCAAAGTGCATAGCTTGTGATCAGGCTTATTTTTGTCTTCGGTAGCAGTTTATCAAATAGTCTTCCTCTGTGGGTAAGTTCAGCAACTGTTTTAGATCCATCTCAGGATTAACTTACACTAAACTGATGCTTTCTTTGCTTTATTTAACCTTTTTCTTTATTATTGCATTTTAACAGTGTCTGCTTTCAACAGATAGCAACATTGCGTCAGGAGAACAGCATATGTCAGTGTTATATTCACATTGACGTCCCTGCTGTAGAGTGACACAGTCCTCATTTATATCAGAGGTGTCTGTGTTTGGAAATGATGAGCAAGCCTGTCCTCTGCTGCAAGTTCAGAGTATTGCAGTTGTGGCTGCTGATGAGGATCGTGCCCAGCAAGCCAACCAGGTTGTATCGAGGCTGTGTGACTTGCTGAGCCAGCACTCTAGTTGTTCCAGTTGCTAGGGCACTGGGCAGCCGGAGGCTGATGTTACACTGCCTTTGTCAGAAACAGCTCTGTATGGCCAGTAATGAGAGGAATGCTGCAATGATCTCAGCTTGGGTCAGTCACACTGACAAGTTGAGTGGTACCCTGTATCACACAAACATCTCAGGAAGAGACTTTGTTCTGTTTTTTCATATATTTCTACAACAATCTCTTCCTCAGTCAATTCAGAGCTTCAAGAGCTAAAAACACTCCATCTACAGCCATTAAGAGCAGCACACCATTTTAACACGAGGCCATACTGAGGCCATTCAGACACCATCACTTCTGCAGGCGCAGACCTTTACTCATCAACTAAATCAAGTGCTTCCTGAAAGGGGGATGATGCTGACTCAGTGAGTAACTGATTCAGTTTAAGGCCCAGGGGGAGCTCAAGCACCTACCTTTGCTTTCTGAAAGAATTTATGCTTCAACAGTTCTGAGGACGTTGGCCTGAAAAACAGCAGAATGACATTGAATTAATTCTATTCATTTGACTTGTTAGAGCTTTTGTAAGAACTAGGGAACCTATGTTTTACAGAACCGGTGAAGCGTGGTGGAACAAAATGGCAGCGCTCAGGACAATGAAAGCAATTATGTGCTTCTTTACTTTACAAGTGCTAAGCATTATAAACCAACTATTAACTGTATATAACTGAACACCACTTTCTTTTTTTGTAATTAATACACACAGTAAGTTAGCATACAGCACAAAAATGATACATTTGATGAAATATATGTCCTGGAAGCCACTGTAAAGTATTCTGTGTTGTATGAGACAATATAAAACCAATCAGCACCTTTTCTCCGGGTCCTTCTGTAGACACAGTGAGATCATCTTCCTGAAGGATTTGCCATATTTCTTTACCATCTCCTTGTCTGTGATGCCAGTCTCCAGAGCTGGTGGGTCATTCTGCAGCGTCAGCATCAAGACCTGAAGACACCAGAAACACTTTTACTCAAATATCACAGCTATATTTGCTCAATGTCACTAATATATGATAATAATAATTTACTTTTAAAGGAACTTTGATTGTACTACAGTGTTCTTACCTTCATTGGTGGGTATTTGTGATAAGGTGCAGCTCCCGTGGCAAGCTCAATGGCCGTGATTCCAAAACTCCAAATATCTGCTTTGAAATCATAACCCCTCACCTGTGGAAACAATTTTAAGCCAGTCAGGTAATTTGGTATGGTATATAATATTGCAGGCTCTTAACTTCTACATTTAAATTAGTTCAGTAAATGTGTATAATAAAAAATATCAGTATTAGGACTTGTGATGTAAATTTGTAATGTTAATCTCATCTCTCTACTGGAAATCACTTTGGGGTTAGTGTTGGTTGTTTTAAATGTGCTATATAAATAATGGTGACTTATGCCACATTGAGCTGAGAGCAATCAAACATAAAGAGTAAAAAATGTGCCTCAATATTGCAGTGAGAAAAGACAAAAAGCAAAATGGATTTGTAGCATATAAACAGGCTTATTTAGAGTTTGCACAGTCTGTTCCCAAAGCAGAAGCTGTTCCTATTCTCTGAATTATTTATTCGATTAATAATACACATGATCTGCACGTTTCAGTCCTACTGTCTTACTGTATGGTGGTGGAGTATATACTGGTAGTACAGATGGTGAGTTATAAGCAAACTTTGTGATTGTCTGATTGTGCCTGCTAACAAAAAGTCGCCACAATTTCTCAAGGTTTCATGCCAGACAGTACTGACCTGCTCCATGACCTCTGGGGCCATCCAGCATGGTGTTCCCACAAACGTCTTGCGCACTTTATTTCGAGTAATATCTCCTCCCGTGGCTAGAAAGGCACTGACGCCGAAGTCTAACGGAAGGAAAAATGAGACAAAGACCCACAAAGGACCCAAAGCTGTGAGTAAATATGATATAAAGTTGTCTAGTTTTCCACTGCAGACTAGACCTCTTGTGTATTAACCCACTGAGACACTGTTGCTGTCTAAAGGGAGTACAGTAAATGAGATTTCAGCAAAGGTGACGGGAAACATCTACTTGTTCACACCTAATGGGGATCAATAGTGACAGCTGATGAGACTTGGTGTTGCCTTGAGGCTAAATACCTGCAATTTGCACTGAACCATCATCTCCGAGGAGAATGTTTCCAGCCTTAAGATCTCTGTGAAAGACAAGATAAGAATTTGTGTGTTAAAACAAATCCCTCTTGCATATAGCTGTCAAACTGAAAAATGATTGCGGCTAAAGCCGAATGTAGGGCGAACATAAACAGATGAAAAAAGTCAAATCAGAATAATTAAATTTAATTAACTGTCAGGTTTGTGTTTTTTGAAACAGTACCCAGTAATAATTTGTCAACATCATCATCCTCATACATCTTGGTACCACAGTCAGCTCTCATATTTCTTATATTTCCAGCATCTTGTCTAAGACTTTATTACTGACACACACAGTCTGTAGTTAATTTGCTCATCCCTGCTCAGCCTCCCCTGGTGGTGATAAGAGGATTCAGCAGGGACATCTGTCTGACTGCCTGTCTGCCACACAGAAGGAATACTGCCATCTCACCAGCCAGCCATGGTTGTCATGGCAACAGACTTTCAGAGATAAAGATGAAGGGTCAAGTGAAAGGCGAGGGCATAAAAAGTAGGGAAAGCAGCGGTGTCACGGTGGACAAGTCAGTTCTCTCCGTTTTCCAACTTCTCAGGAAATTAATGTCTATTTCAACAGAGAATAATGGAATAAACACTTTAACGGGGCACAGAACACCAACCTCAGAACGTCATCCATTATGCCACCTTGAACAGCATCCAATAAATTTGGTTGTACAAATTACCATCAGACAGCTCTCTGAACTGTACTGACAGGCAAATGATTCAAAAGAGATGTAATCGTAACCGTAGAGCAGTTCCTGTTGTTGCCAGGTGAGGGCACTGGAGTAAAAAACTTGCTGCTTTAGGTGGAGGATAAATGCTCTTGGAGCATTCTAGCAAACAAATTGGTCTGAATGAATTTAAAAATAGAATGGGCTTTAGAGATGAGACGTGACACAGCTTTCCAGAAACAAAGACTCCCTTTACCACTTTATTGGGCCTATAATTCATTCCAAACAGACTGTAAAAATGTGCCAAATTCCAGATATGTGGGGGGCAAGTGCTGCAGGAAGAATTGTGGTTTCAGAAAAATGTTTGTGCTACTCGGAGAAGGACACTACTGGGGCGTGTATACAACTTCAACTGCATGCTAACATTTTCCCTGATACACAAAAATACATTTGAAGGTCTCAGGTTTGTAGGAAAAAGTGAAGGACGTGAAGTAGGCAGTTTGGCTCAAGTCCTCTTCTCCTGCAGCCACAACCTAGAAGTGCAGTCTTCACAAGCAAGCTACATAAGACTCACAATGTGTTAAAGGGACCCATGACTTTGCAGGCCACAGTTTAGATCTCTGTTCAAATCCTGATGAATAGCTACTTGAGTGCAGAGGCCACTTTTGCTAAGTGTGCTCCAGTAAAACACCACACAGCCAATAGATCTCATAGCGACAAGGCCAGGGAGTGGCAAACACTGAGCCCCAGAGGGAGGAATGCAGCATATGTGACATATTAGGACCAAAGTCTGAAAGTAAAGGATGGGAATTCCTACTGCAGGGCAAACTGGAGAATACAAAATAACCAGAAGATTGAAATATGACACAGGACAGGGTATTAGCTGACTTCATCACTACCTTCTCAAAACAGAGTGCTATGAGTAAGCAGCTCATTCAGAAAGAGCTTTTTGTGTACTATATGGGGCAAAAATTTGATGTACATTTACATGATTTCCATTACGTAACTGTCACACTAGGAATGATGCAGAGGAAGGGAAAGGGTGGATGAAAAATGAACACGACAGCCTTCACTAGTGGCTTTGAAGAACCACCGTTAGAAATGTCTGCTGTCGTCTGTGCTCAGTGGCTCTCCAGCTTGTCACTCTGCTGCCCTGACATAACAGTTAGGTGATATCAGGTCACAGTATCTTACGGTTTCTCGCCCACGCTACCTTTTCACGAACAACATGCTCATCTTCTACCTTTGGTGTTAGCACATACAAGAGGTGTTGGTTACATCTGGTAATTTGAGATGTTGCTTTTTAAGGATTAGAGAGGAGGCGCTCAGTTGAGGCTGAAAGACAAGTTTGGGGGTATCCTAAAATACTTTTCCTCGTTTACACAACAGCTCTGTCCATCTCTAAGAATCTCTGGTCATGTCTTCTGCTGCCTGTGATTGAGAATTTAGTCAGGGCTAATGATGCACAGTATTCTCATTTTGTGTTCAGTGTGAGCCAGTTAAACATCAAGTTCTGACAACTTTTTCACAATAAAAGTCGATTTCTACCAAGTTTAAGAGTCTACAGCCATGTTAGCTTTTTCATGAGGCTGTGCTTTGGAACACTGGTCCTTTGAGCAAAATTTTAACATTGGAAAGCTAACATGGCTTAATACAACTCAATGCTAGTATGTTGGTGTTAGAAGGTATAATGTTTACCATGTGTCAACATTCTGCATTTGCTAATTAGTGCTGAACACAAATATGTGGCAACCAGGGCTCGTCAGATGACCACTAAAAGCAAGTCAGTCCCCACAGACTCCCATGTTAAATACCCAACTTTACAGCAGAAATAAAAATATTAACAGCCTGATAAAAAAATGTTTTTGGTCTTGATAGCTATTTTTTTTCATTCATGGCAACTATACAGGGGCTGAATTTGTACATAACTTGCCTGTTTAAATTGCATTAGGTCTTAATATTATACACAATGAAGGGCGTGGCCACTGAGTGACAGGTTGGTTGATCAAAGTTATTCGGCGGCAAAGATATTAGGGCTCATCGTTCGGATAACAGGCATGTGTGAAAAAAAAAAAATCAAGGCAATTCATCACACAGCTGCTGAGATATTTCAGCCAGGACCAAAGTGGTAGACTGACAAACTCTGGCATCCCTGCAACCACTTCTCTAATGTTACTACAGATAAAGATCAAGAATCAACACATTTTTTTGAAGTTAATAAGTTAGTCCCTGACTCTGCTGACTCAAAGAGTTTTTGTTTGAGGTTCTACATCAAAATGAGTTTTATTTAAATTGAAAGCCTAAAGCGATGGCTCAGAGCCATCAAATCCTCAGTTATTTCAAGACTCGCTGTCTATATGCGTCTCTGTATGACATCATCATCACTTACACGCTGTTCAGCTTGTTGAAATTCACAGAACCAAATTAATGTCTAAGAAATAATTTTCAAGTGGATTTTCTCCTTACTGCGCTCCACCGTGATCAAAGACAACATGTGACGCTGAATCATTCACAAAGAGTGATCAAGGCAATCTGATTGTACCTCCTGCGCTCATTCAAGAACCATGCAGGCTATGGTTCACTGCAGCAGATTGTAATGCTCGGAGAAAACGGCTGCAGAGTGCAGACAGTCATTAACATTCACAGGAGAGGAAGAGGAGGAGGGAGGAGGAGGTGGTGACACAATGCACCATGCCAGTTCAAAGAAATACCGTAGCAGACAGGCAAAAAAAACAACCTTTAAGTTCCAACTCCTAGTAGTCATCCAGCCATATGCTACAAAAGTAGGTGGGCTTGAGCCTGAAGAATAACTGGCATATTATGTTTGTTTCTGTGTTACGCACATGTTGCTAAAACCTAGAAGCTGTTATGTAACCACAAGATCTCGAAAATTCAACCAGATACGTATAGTCTCTTCATATTTATGACCTACTGAAATGATAGCCAGCCTGTAGCCAGCTGGGAACAGCCGTGGTATGAAACTGTCAAGAAGATTTATCATTCTCATCTGGTAGCTCTTGCACCTTGCAGCTCCACCGGGTCACCTCCTATGACATTACATCCTGGTGCCAGGCACACAGTGCCCCTAACAGGGTCATAAAAGAGGGTTTATTAGATACCCCGTGGGTCTCTCATAAGGATGAAATACCTTTTCCATCTTCCCCTCTTTTAAGAATGCCCTGCTGACCACCAAATTATCTTCCTCCTTCATCTATATTTTGATTGCTTTTTCCACACTGCTGAATTTCATACTCATGTTTTTCCAAATCAATTAGTTATTTTCTTAGTTTGCCAACTTTCCTTCAATGCACAGCAGGAGCCTCTTTGCTCCCAGAGACAGCCATTACCTGATCATTACTGTACCACATACTGAGTAATTTGCCGGGCAAAACCCTCCCACTTATCTCATAAGTCAACTAAGATTTCAGAGGGAAGTAAGAGCCTGACCACAACAGCAAGATCACTGCTGTCCAGAAGGCATTTGAATAATTAACTTGAAGGCTGATTTTCTACAATTTAACTGACGTAACTGAGAATAAGTAGTATTCATCTCCTATCATGTGTATAGTGTCTACCTGCTGCTGAGGTTAGAGAACAAGTGACACCTTTGAATTACTGACTTTCCGAGCTGCTGTGAATGAGAAGGTGGAGCAGTTCGCCGTTTTGTGGTAAATGTCTCCAGTTGAGCCTAGACCCTAGGCTATAAGACTCTAATTGCTTTCCTGCCATCCTGGGCTGGATGCAGCGTATCACGTGACACTTTCTCCCTTTCTTCCTCTTCGTAGAGCCTCACCCCCTTGACTCTTGTCTCACCCCTGGCCCCGAGGCTCCGACTCATATGATCCAGCTTACACAAGGTGAATACACACGGCCATATGCGCAAATTTACATCAGCAGACACTGATCAACTGACCGTGGCCCCTCCAATCTCAGCATGTCAACGATTTTCACTACTGGGGGATTACTTCAAATTTCCCTTCTCACAAATCACACCTCAGAGTCTTAGGATGAAGTGGTGTGGTGAATTAATGATCCATTCTCATTTCCCTAATGTCTCCTTAAAACAGGGCCGTGTTAAAGGCAGCTTTTACTCAGGAAAAACATTTCCCTCTCTCTGGCACTGACCGATAACCCCGTCACATTATGCTGAAAGTGGATACTTACATCCTGCAGCAGCAGCACATTGCAGTGGATTTTCCTTTTAATTAACCCAGTAATTTAAACAGTATTTACGCTAATACCTTACGTCTCTACCTATATTTTCCAGGGCACAGCAGTTTTCTAATTAGCAGCCTAATGAGCTGATTGTTTATTTGCTTCATCATGATGACAATACATTCCTCATGTGAGCTCGCAGTCAATCAAGCCTCTCTGTGTTTCTCATTGGTATGCTACCCTGAAAGCTGCTGAGCACTTAACCAAGCCAAAACGCTATGCATTATTTACACATGTAGCCTGTCCCCGGCTATGTGTGTGTGCCGGTGGGAGAACAGAGGAGGAGCATGAAAAAGTGAGTAATGAATATTAAATGCATAAGAAGCCTTGTGAAGGCTTAGAGTTCATTGTAACAGCCTGAGAGCAGTGACTAAGGCAGGTCTTGAACTGAAGTGGAGAGCTTTCAGGATCACATTCCCTGTTGCATGCAAATTGGCTATTGAGTCATTTCACTTACGTATTAATAAAGTAACACTTTACCATTATTGGCCTGGAAGTTTTGATCTACTTACAGATGTCGTGCAGCAGTTTCCAGTTTAAAGTTATTGCAGTTTATTAAACCAATGACTCCTTATACCATGCGTTTAGGAAAAATGGAAAGTGGGTGAACTGATTTTCATTCATAACCTTTCTATAATGATAAGCCATAAACTCATAATTACTGCCTCTTCTTTTGGAACATTTGTCGCAGTCCCATTGATGAAGTACAATGCCTAAGCGCTGGACAGATCCCAGTATCGTCCCTAACCTTTAGAAGTAAAAGTAGCTGTCTGAAAATTTCCTGGTGCAGTTACACATCTAATCTCATGAAGAATGCAAACCACTACTGCATATTGTATTTTGAACTGAACTGTGTACTAACACTATGAATTTCTCTGCACAGGTCACCAGAGATTTCACTTATTTTCTTGACTAAGACTGAAGAAATATGTGACAAGATAACTGAAAAATGGAGATAGTTCAAAGAAAACAGAAGCCTGATTAAGATAAAGGACACATAATGGCATAATTAATCACTATAATGTCTAAAAATAGCCTGTAATGTCACTAAGTACATTAATGAACACAAGGAGAGGAGTCAATGTTGTAAAGATGTCTCAGTGTGACACATGTATTCATTAATATTAAGCATTGATATTAAAATCTATACCTTCAAAAGATGAATTTATGGTTGTCTTATTAAAATGCAAATTTATTCCACAATTCATCTAACGTACGGCAGTCTCTTCTATAGGGGAAGCCTGACAATGCAGAGCTTTGATAATGCATTGCATATGTGTTCACAAAAATGTGCCAATACAAACAGAAACTATTCACTATAACAACACAATGACACTTACTACAGGAACGACGCAGAGGAGAAAACCAAGGGCAGACTTATGTATTTCTGCTCCATAAACCTTTAAGGTGAAGTCTAATAAAAGTCTTTGTCTTTAGTGGTGATAAAAAGTCCTTTGTCAGTTTTATTAAGGTACCAGTGTGCAGGGCAACAAGTCTTGTTACCTGTGGATCTGCCCATTCTTGTGTAGGTACTCCAGGCCTTCGAGCACATCTTTCAACACAGTGGCTATGCTGGCCTCGTCCAGGACGCCAGTCTTGTGTTCTCCTCGCGAGATGATATGCTTGATCACATCCAGCACTGAGCCTAGAAAACAAATAAAACTGGTTGATAAAAAGGCTAGACTTAGAATGTCGTCTTTTTATCTATGTTAAAAACTAAATTTGTGACTGTCAACAGTAATGTCAGACAGAAAAGAAAACCTTGTAGCAGTTAAATTCTTTATAAACGGCTGGTTAAACAAACTTTTTCAACTGATGACTGCATGGGCAAAAAGTCACCTCAGGCAAGCTAATGTAAATGGGTTAAATTTGCTCTACACCAAAACATATTCATACAAACACATACTTCTTGTTGGATTGGCAGATATTCAGTCAAGTTAATTCATGTGTAATCTTATATCGTTTGGACAAATTAGATTTTGGGGGCACAAGGACCATTTTTTTCCAATTCTGGATGAAAAACTGGATTTTATTGACAATCCAAATGATTTAGCTGTGTCAAGACAGAAAGTCCCAAACCACAAACAGCACAATGACCTTTTAACTTGGCCATGGCAAAACAAACCAATCACGGAGGGAGACAATTCGGGGCATTCATTACCATGGATTTTAAAGGGTAACTCCACCCGCTGAAACAAATTTACGTGGTGCTATCTATGATTTTTAAGTCTGAATGGGAAAAAAGTATCAGCATTTGAATTGATGACATTTTCTGGTCAAGTGATTTTCATTTAGACTGTAGAGCTACACATTTTTTGTCTGTGGTTCTCCATCAAAAATGAGCTCCATCTGAAAGTTGAATTCAAACCTTATAGTCACAAAATGTGCCGTTATAATCACCACGGCTATTGTCAGAGACTCTCTACTATTTCCTGTCTATAGCTCCACAGTTTAACTCTCAATCACATCATCATTGCAGTCTGTCTCGTACCTCAGCTGAACTTGCTCAAATTCATTATTTAGGTGAAAATCTGGCTTTAATGGCAGTGGAACAGGGCAGAAATCTGCTTCAAATTAAGGATGTGGGTTAATATTTGAGGGTATAAGTCAAAGAGTTGCTTTTGTATTCACTAAATGGAGAACCAGTGTAGCTCTGTTAACTGACCTGGCCTGGTTAGGGCCATAAAGACAGGTTACCATGTCTCCCACAGTCTGGCTCCTGCTGCATAAAGGAGAGCTCTGGCTGAAAAGTCAGACTGCCGTCGGTGTATGATTTCCTTTGTGCTCCTTTCCACAGAATAAAGAACATCTCTCTGAAAAGAGGTTCAGTATTTGCATTCGGTATGACACAAAATTGGACAACACTGGTGAATGGGGACAATGCTGAGAAGCCAAAAGAGTGTCACTTGTCTGACAAGCTTTATTGTGCTGCAGTGATACACCAACACAAACATCCCTCTGCCACACTGTCTGTCCATCCCTGCTTCTCTGACACACACACACACCCACCCACCCACCCAACCTCAGCATTTGCAAACAAAAGCTGGAAATGGCTTCCTCAAGGTCCAGAAACTGTTCATGACACAATTCCAGGATTAAATTGATTGTGTTTTAGTAACAGTGCCAGGCTTTAGGTGCGAAGATATTTATTTGCTCAATCATTTCAGGATGTCCTCGCCTGCAGCACTCAGTCGAGCACTCACTGCATTACCCAGGGGAGCCGTGGATGATGGGCCACCTGAGACTAGACAGTGTTATTGCACAGTCGCAGGCACAGCGAGACAGAAAGGCAGAGCAAGAAGGGAGTGAGGGAGAGGCGGTGAGTTCAACGGGTTCTTCGTGCAGTGACAGTGCACAGAAGAAAATGTGATTCAGCACCGAGGGAGAGAAGACAAACTCATTCAAAGCGAAGGCGGTAGAAGGAAGGCGGGAAAAAGCATCCTAGATGTGTGTCGGAGTGTGTGAGACAGTGGGTGTATATGTGAGCATGTGAGTGAGTGAATCGGGGGGGGAAAAAGTGAGAGGAGAGTGTAGGAAGAGTGCAGCCTAGCGTCTCTGATGTGACAGCTCTTTGAAGCTCATTGAGAAAAGGCTGCCTGTTTGATTTTCTTCCTCTGTTCCTCCTTCACACACGGTTCCCCTCCTCTCTGTGCTTCTGCACTCGGGCAGATTTTCATCTCCATGTCTGAAATGGCTGGAGGGAGGAGAGGTAGTGACAAGAACTGACAGGTGACAATGAGGAAGGCACTGCAAGTGAATAGAGCCGAGTTCAAATTAGAGGGAAATGTAGTCTTAATGAGCTCACAAATGAATGTGTGATTGCACAAGAAAGCGGTCAAGTAGTTAATGTGTCTGACCTTAAATCCTTGCTCAACAGGATATGAAAAGTTACAGCCTCATTTTATCTTTGTGCCATTAAAGAAACAGTTTGACATTTTGAGAAATGTGCTAATTCGCCTTCTTTCCATGAAGTCTTTACACTCAGCATGATGCTACTGCCTGCAGCTGGCGAACTCAGTTTAACTTAAAGAAAGCCAGATCCTGTTCACGGAAAACAAAATCTGCCTAGCAGCACATCTAAAGCTCACCAATAAACAAGTATCTTAGTTATTTTTGTCATCTTTAAGTATAAAAATAGCATTTTTCCCAAACTGTCAATCAACTAAAGATATACAAAGAGGGCAAAGCAATACAAATAGTGTATAGCAAATAATTTCACTGCTTATGCCCTGACAAGTCTCCTTTAAGCTGAGGTGGCTCTAGGAAAAGGTCCTGAAGTGCTGACAAGCACAGCGTGATGCAGGCTTTGGAGGATCACTAAATGCCAGCCTTGTCAGCCTCTTTCAAATTCATCTGATTGAACTCTTCATGCCTCATTAGGTTGTTTCAGCAAGCTGACACTGACTGACAGGTTAACAATCCAAAGGTTCATTTTGCATGGGAAAGGCAAGACAAATGACACCTGTTGGCCTGGTTCGAATAGAGCGAGTCCAAACCCCAGAGGAAGAGTCTACACAAATCGCCGGGAATATATTAAGCCTTGAAGGCGGAGTGCACTGTACAGCATGCAAATACTCTGGAAAATGCCAAATCATCATTTCAGTTACATGCTGGATTAGCCAAATCTCACCCTTTCTTTGGACTTTAAACAAAAACTGTGCCCGTGTAAAAGCCAGGGATTCAACATAACTCTGCTCAACTCTGCTTCATCCAAGAACATCACCTTCACAGTCTTTTGTTTTCCTGGTCAGAGCAGGAGCTTTGGGGCCGAGGGAGAGGATGAGAGAGTGAAAGGGGCAGAGAGGGAGGATATGGGAGGTGGACGAAGGAGAGTAGAGCTGGTGCCAACTGTGCTAAAGGCCCATGTGGCGTGCCAAGTGAAGTCGGAGGAGGAAAGTGAGGGTGGGGCATGGGAAGGACGGCAGCAAGGTATGGGTGGTGTTAAGGCAGGGTTGTTGGCTCAGGCTGAAGGAAGCCTCTATCAAAACTTTTAATTAGTTACATAATTTTTCCCAAGGGAAAGCCCAATATAACGCAAAAATGAACAAAGAGAATTCTGCATGTCAAACAGATTTTGATCGTCTTCATTCTGTGAACCTGGAGTTATCATTAAAACTCTGTCAAAGTTTTGGCAATAACTAAGGACCACCTTATGATGTGACAAATCCACTGGATAAGAATCTGGATTCTATGCTGAGTAGCATTGGATTGAGCTCAGCAGCAGTCACGGTAGGTCTGGGAAAGCTGCACATTAATCTTCTGGGAACACATTCCTCTGCTTGCTTTGGCATGACTCATATTCTGTCCTTGTGGGTTTCAGTGGATGCCTCCCCGATGTGAATTCAGTCAGTGACAGGTTATGCGGCACTCTAAAGAAACAGTTGTTCACATGTCACATAAAGAACAGGAATTTCCTGAAAAGCCCTACGCCTGCAGCGCACCTACTTCGAAACTGAGCTCTACAGGTTCGGCCTTGAACAGATTTGTCAGAGAGGAGGTCCGTCCTGAGTAAAGAACAGAGCTCTACTCATTTGGGTGAACTCATGACATAATGTCTACAACAGGATACTATAATGGGACCAAGGATATACATCTTTTTTCAAGAAACATCACCGCTAACTTACTATTCAGAATTTGTGGTTCAACATACAAAATAAATTCTGAGCAACACCAAGACGAAAAGGTGACTAAGTATATGCCACATGTACTTGTGGCATATTCAGGTTCTCAGTGGTATGACAGTGCTGTCAGTTAACAGTAGAATAGACCAGTGAAAGATCAATAAAATGCCATTTGAATGAAAAAGGTGCTATACAACTAGCTAAAGTGGCATACTACTAAGAAACTGCAACCATTTATTCATTGCTTTTAGTGATCAACTTTGGCTTCTCGGCTCATTGGTGTTCACACCCTCTAATGAGCTATGTATGGTCTTAAAGCTGGGGTAGGTGGAAACTTGGAAAAGACATAAAAAAAGACACAGTCCTCCTCCCTTTCCCATCCCATTTCTAAGTTCCTCCAACCAGAGGAGTGTCAAATGTGCAGAGATAGTCAAGCAAAAAGTCTACATTGACTTGTGGCTTCACACTGTATTCAAACCCTCTTTCCACTAACTTATTGCTGTTAACTATATCTCACTTGCTGTGGGTAAAAAGGTCTGCATTTGGTTAAAATTTTTCCAAGCCAAGACAAGGTAGAGATGTTTACTCTCAGACCACTTGAATTACAATATTCTGAAAGGCTATTATGGAGTTTTTTTGTACAGTCACGCCACAAAATATTGCTTTAGGATGATGCAACTAGCTGAGGTCATGTGTGATGTGTCCTTGTTCAGATGGCCAGTCATAGTTTGCGGTTTAAAATAATTTCTGTAACAAATATACTACAGATCAAACTGACATTGCTGGGGCCAGATGGTACACCTAGGGTACAAGTACCCCTAGCCGGGAATTAATTTACTAGTGAAACATTAACGTCACATCATCTATTAGTGCCTTAAACCTATCGTACAGCAACAGTCAAAAATAACATATATGGCTTGCCATCAGTAAAATTAGTCTCTCAAGCACTTCAAAAAGAACCTATTATAACTTAATTGTTTACATACTGCTTGTGGAAACATCTGCAAACTATTTAGCTAGGCTGGTATGAGTGAGTACAACAGTATGTAATTTTACATTCTTCTCCATTACCAGTGACACCTGTAGGAATGTGCATCCATCACAGTGCACTTTTACAATAAGCTGTCGGTATAAAGACATGTCAGAGCTTTGTCAGATCAATTGTGGAGCTGTTATTCGTCTTTCAAAAGCAGAAGGCATAAGACAGGATGGAGTCGGAGGGTGGAGGGTTTCTTACGCTCCATCAAGCCAGAGGAGCAGACAGGACTTGGCCTTCCTCTGGGCTGGTATGCTCTGCCCTGTGGAGTGATGGTCTATAAACTCGACCTCATTTGAGGTCTGTCTCCATGGCAGACGTCGCCATGACCATCATTTAATTACTCCACACAATAAAACTCAACATCAAGGGCCCCTGTTTAACTAGGATAAGGGGAATGAGAGAGGCCATCTTAAGTGTTGTCTGCTCCTGCTGCGAGGCTGGCCGTCTGCTCAAGCGTCGCTTGGTGGGCACTGTGCCCTGGGCCCAGCTGCAACACGGCTGCCAATGGGCTCATGCTCTCAAGTGTATCCGAGGGAGCCAGGCATGCCACCTGGGCACTATCCGTTACAGTGAGACGCTGTTTACAAAGAGGACCTGAGAGGAACAAGGGAGGGCAGAAATAGAGTGTAAATGTTTAGTGTGTGGATGTATCTGTGTATAATTTGTGACTGTATAATTGAGTGTGTGAGATGAAATCAGGGTGGAAAGAGAGACGAGTAGCAATTTTTTGCATCTCTGTAAACAGATAACCTTTACTCTCATTAAGCTGCTCCTTCATGCTTGCCAAATGTTTGGCACAAGACACCTTCATCTGCATGCCGTTTGCCTCTAGGAGCTCTCAAAGTTGTTGTTAAAAAACTCTTCTCTCCCACAGGTAGATAGAGAACAATACTATATCAGTTACTGTTATTTTATAATTTGTTTTACAATGCTGTTGACAAAAATAAAACTGAACAACACAATTAGATCCAGATGCAATTGTTGCATTCTGAGGTTTTGTCCTCCATGGTGGCCTCCTCTTCACGCTCCTCTCACTAGTTAATTGCAGCGCTGCCACATGGATGCCATGACACCAGCCTGTGGGCTGTTATTACCTCTGCCCTGTCATTAGCTGCTGCACTGTACTGAGTTAAAGCCCGGAAAGAGCTACAGCTCACAGGGGGCACAATGAGGATCAGTGTTGTCATATTCCCTGCAATCACATCCTTCGCAGCAAGTAGCCCAGTCCTTCCTACTGGCCCACTCTCATTATGAGAGGACAAGCCCATACTGACTATGGGCCAGCAGGGCAAACCAAACCATCCTCTGGGCCCTTTTCTCGAACAGTAATTTATTTTTCATTAGCAAACAATGAATTTTATTTGTCTGTCCATTGGAAAGATATTCAGATTGGCAGGCAGAAGTCGAGAGCTGTGTAATAAAAGCTCTAAAGCTCTTGAAGAGTTATACTGTGTACTTACCACCACTGAGCAGCTTCATAACCAGCCACAGCTCATCCTTTACCACGAAGGAGGTGTAGTAAGACACGATGTTGGGGTGGTGGCACTGGCTCATGGCCTGAATCTCTTTCTGTTGGAGAAAAAAAGATAAAAGGGACAAAATCCAACTAATCAGAACTGTTTGACAACAGACTATACACTTACTTGCCATCGGTTAGATAAAGCTTGTGTAATCTTTTAACATACTGTGATATCAGCTTTTGGTATATACTGTATATATTATTGTTATTATAATTATTATCTTTACTGTTCATATGGTTATTGCTGCTCTGAAAGATTTTTGCTGCTTTAACACTGGAAATTTCCCCTGACCTGGGAAGTAATAAAGGACTATCTTATCTTATCTTATCTTAGAAATGGGTTGAAATATTACTATGGAGCCAATGCCTTTTTATTAATGACCCATGGCAGAAAGAAAACAAACATTCTTAAAGCAGTTACAAAATTTTGTACAAGTGAAGTGAATTAAAACACCCAATACAGCTTCCTTATGATTTCATCCCAATCCTACAGAGACAACAGACTAGATCTTCTTACTCCCTCCAAAAGCAATGCAGATCTAAACTGAATGCAATCACAATAAATGCTTGTGCCTTTGTTGCTTCAGCTATTCTTGAAATTTAGTGCGTGTGATACTTAAAATCTTCATGACGTCAGTAGTCAGAGGAGAAATAGGCTAGGTCAATGTAGTGCACATCTATGCAGAAGCAAAAATAAAAAACATTAAAAAATGGCCAGTACTCAGCCCTTTATACAGCTGTAAAGCTCTCTTTATGTGTGTCTGTGTGTGTGCGCTTGGAAAGCAGGAGAGCTGAGGTAATGCTGGCACTGAGGTCTAATCCATCACTTCAGCACCAGTCCAGAAGTCATTTGAGGACAGACAAGCTTCCTGCGAGAAAGAAAATCGGGCTGACTTCGGAGGTGGGACCACTGACTCAACAAGGTTTTGCATTTGTTTCCACACTTGAGTACTTGACAAATGGTTAGCTGGGGCGCCACAGTAACATTTTGCATGTAAACCACAGCATCTTTGTACTTGTTGCAATCAAAAGGGATATCACTACTTGAGACCGAACATGACATATACAGCTAACCGGTCATTAAATCCTTGTGGTTATCAAACAATAATACTGCAGGGGTTTTCCTGGCTCAGAATGGTCCATTGAGGGGTGACTACACACAACAGCAAGCATGATCCATCTGCTTACAGTAAAGGCAACAAGTCTGTGCTAAAATATTTGACAGAATCTGTGCATTTTCCTGTAATTTCTTAGCTCGCTAAAACCTCTAAATCCCTACGCTGCATATTACAATTTATCAGATTGTAATATGCGTAATGTCAAGTTATCAGGTACAAGAGTTAATGAACAGAAAACTACTGGTTGTGAGCTAGGTAATTGAGCATTCATTTAACTCAGTCAAAAAATTTTTTACTTTCTTCAAATGAATATTTGCCATTTCCTTAAACTATCAAGTAAAAAGACTTTGGATTGTGAACTGCTGGTTGGAAAAAAACAAGCAATCAGAAGCTATCTGAGGCTCTAAAAATATGAGAATTTTTTAAAACATTTTCTGGTCATTTGCAGATTAACCAGTAATGATATTAAGAATAAGTTGAAGTCATGATTATAGGGATGCAAGATTATGACTAAAATGATAATCAGGATTATCTTGATCAATATTGAGATTTTGATTACGCATTGATTTTCAAGGGACAAATTATTTTTTGTGCATTTGTACTTTTAATTACCAGAGCACTGCTTTCCTATCCATGGCAGGCTATATTCCTGCTAATGTCGACATTTTTATATCAACAAAGACTTATGCTTTTTTGAAGCAAAATATAAATACAGTTTTACCCAAAATGCTGAACATCTTGTCAATACAATGAACAATGATCGATAGACTTTTACTGAAAGACACTACAATGTACCAATGCTCTTTAAACACCTCACATGCAGGATAAAGTAGACACCAGCTAGGCGTGCCATCAAGTCTCTCCACTCAGTTACTGTAGTACATGCAAATAGCAAACTATAATCAGGATTTCATAATAAATTCATCTGTTTGTGTCAAAAATGTGCTGCATGAATTCAAAGTGTGTTTACACAGTACATCCTATTATTTAATTTGCCACAAGTTATCAAACCAGTTTTTGTGCAAAGCTGTACTGAACATATCTCGGACAATTAGAAGCTCTGTCCTGTATGCACTGCAGTACAATCAATATCGATTTCCTCAACTGATAGTGGGTTGTAATGGCAACATATTACATTTCCTTAGATTTCAAAGCGTTTTTAATACAAGTATTGATTTTTTTTTACCATGACAAGTTCACCAAAAAGCCTGTCGAAGGAGAAACCTTACCACTCAAGCTGAAAACATTTGTAAAAGACATCAATCAATAGATACTCGTAGGTCAAACCGTAAGCAATCGAAGTCAGATATTCCATCAGCAGAAATGCTTAGCTTACACAATGTGCATTAGCAGCCATGTGCCTCTGTGGTGGAGTCATCAATATTGAACCTGTGGCCTTCAGCCTGAGTCTTCACCAAGACGTTCTACGGCAGACAAAGGACATCATGGTGTCTATAGAAGGCATTTGACCGAGGAGAGCTAAAAACATGAACTGAGTCATAATATGGGTGGATACAGACTGTGCATGAAAGTCATTAGACTATGACAGGCACAGACATGTTCAAATGCACACAGACCTGTAGAGGTCAACTGCTCTGAAGAGTGTCAGTAAACAAATAGAAGAACTTGAGAATTTCACAAGGTACAGAATCTATAAAAAGTATTCACCCCTTTGGAAGTTTTTCCCTTCTATTGCATTTCAAAATTGAACTGTGGTGAATTTAATTAGGCTTTTTTGACAAGAATTTACAAAAAATCACTTTCTTGACTAGGTAAAAACACATTCCAACAAAGTCATGTCAATTAATCAAAATACAGAACATAAAATAAGAGATTGTATAAATATTCACCCCTGTAAAGTGATTCATCTAGTTAAGCATGGATGCAACAATTGTTGATAGAAGTCATACAATTAATGAAATGGAGATCATCGGAGTGCAGTGAACGTGTCTGAAGTGACTGTAGTGTAACGACACCTGTATGTGGAAAGTCCAGTCACTGGTGAAGCCGTACTTCTGAATTTAACGATACCATGAAGACAAAAAAACAATTCCACCAAGACACCTATGACTACTCTGAAAGGAGTTGCAAACTTCAGCAGCTGTGATGGAAGAGACTGTGCATACAGTAACTGTTGCCTGTTGTCCATAACAATTGTTATGGGAGAGTGGTAAAAAGAATCTCAACTGGAGTTTGCCAGCAGGCATGTAGGATACTTTAAAGTCAACTGGAAAAAGGCTCTTTGGTCTAATGAAACCAAAATTGAGCTTTTTGGCTGACGCTATGTTCTGCAGACACGAAACACTACACACCATCATAAACGCACCATCCCCACCATGAAGCGTGGTGGTAACATCATTATTTGGAGATGCCTTGGCTGCAGGCCCTGGAGAACTTGTAAAGGTAGACAGGAAAAATTTATTTAGCAAAGTACAAGAAATCCTGGATAAGAGAGAACGGCAGCTTTGAAGAACATTTGTTTTCCAGCAAGACAATGACTAAAAGTATACCGCCACGCTTTTGGTGAATGTTCTGGAGTGGCAGAGTCACAACCCAGACCTCAATCAACTGAAAATTTGTGGAAGAACTTGAAAAGAGCTGTTTATTCACAATCCCCGTGTAACCTGACAGAGCCTGAGCAGTTTTGCACAGAAGAATGGGGTAAAACTAGGATATTCAGAAGCACAAGGCTGATTGAGTCTTGCTGTAATTGTAACAAAGGTGCATTTACTAAATACTGACATGAAGAGTGTGAATACTCATCCAATCACTTATGTTTTATATTTTTAATTAACTGACATTACTTTTTAGAAATATGTTTCACTTCGATATGCAAATTCTTATTTTTAAAAAAAGACAACATAAATTGACCATGATTCAATCTTAAAAAAGTAATAAAAGATGAAATCTTTTAATAGGTATCGTACAAGGTTTAGGCTGACAAGCAATAATGTACTGGCCAACAGGTGAGCCCACATACTGCCCTGGTTCTAAACTAAGCTGCTCCTGATTATCAAACAGTTGAATAATTTCCAGTCTGTTGGGCCAGACAGTGAGCGATGTGGGTTGTCTCCCCCATCATTCTGTCTCTGGATACTGCAGAGAGGGAATAATGATGATATAGCCTGCTGGCTGCAAACTGGCTTCAGTGAAGCCCTCCCACCCCCCTCTGTTCTCAGCACAGTGAGGAGGCAGGTCACCACAGCTCTGTGGGCCAGGGTAACCCCAGAAAAGAAAAACAATGGGATAACAGGGAGGATATCGTGCTCTGGCAGTTGGCAGGTTTTCCCATCTTTTTCCAGCAGACGATGTGAGAATGAGAGAGACGCTTTGTTGCGAGGATTAGGTCACTGTAAACCTATGCTGCAGCAAAGGTCCTGGAAATGTTCTCATCACTCTAAACCATTCATACCCCTTCTAATTGTGTAACCTTCAACCTGCAACCGTTGACATTCGATTCAATTTTTCCTTTATGGAGGTTTTTACAGATATCTCAGCTCTGACTGGAAAACAAAGACTTTCCTGAACACTTCTGCATGATGTAAAGGCACGTCCTGCATGCACTTCTCCTGCACTGTGTCATTGGCCTATAAATTTTACTAGGCTACTGACTCGGGCAAGCGGAATAGATGGGTGAAAAACCAGCAATGATAAAAGGACAATAAGGCATGAGATCTTTGGAAATACTTTCTGAGTCCTAACATTAGTTTTATCAGGATCTCTATCCATACATAAAAGGAAAGAGAACTCCCTCTTACCGTCTTTTTATCTCCAATAAACTTTATTGGAAATACAATTCCCTGACCTGTCTCAGCCGATTAAGTGTCGGGTATATCTGTCTGGCATATTCATTGTTCCTTAGTTTTGCCTGATGAAGGCCTAAAGACCAAAACATTGTATTTCCAATAACGTTTAGTGCAACTGAAAGGACAGTGTGTAGGTGTTCTCTTAGACCTCCTACGCACGAGACCACAAAAATCCACAGATATGCAGTGAGTGTTTCAGTCTAAATAGGGGTCTTTATGGAAAGATAAAACTCATTCAAACAGTCTACAAAACCATTAAGATAGTTTGGTAATATGGCAGTAACATTTTTTTTTAAGATTTCAAATTGATTCTTACTATTTTATATGAAAAAAGTCAAAGTCAGTCACATTTTATTTATACTGTTAGGTGATAAATTTCTAATTTGGATTCATTGCATTTTATGCTCAGTGACTGATCTGCTTCAAATGATTAAAAACTGCACAACATCTCTTCCAAACAGTTTTTCTTCTGGCCTTTATTTGATTGTGGGTGTTGTGTTGACTTCATACTAACACACAGGCATTCAGAGCAGTTTTGTTCAATGCATCCAAGTTGCAAACCACAACAGACACACCTGTCTGGCATCACACACAGAGCCATCTGGTGCACAAACGTTTTTTTGTCCACTGATTACATTTTGGATTTAATATATGAGTCATTCAAGACATCAAAAGAAGAGTTTACTGTGTCCTGCGTAGGCCATCATTATCAAATTAATGGAGATAATGACCATCTGCGTGATATTCTTATGCAGTATGCCATTAGACTAGTATTGTTCATGATTCCCACGGCTTTTGGATATTGGAACTCCATCATCTATCAGAAGTGATAAAAGAAGATCACGGTGATACAAATGCACATTTAATTTCTAGTATCATGTTTACTGAATGCTTTGTTACTTCACACTAATATTCGAATGCCATGAGACAGAAACAACCCAATTTAAAACCACATTATTATTAAGCTGCTGAGAAACATATTTTTGTCACAATCCATCCATCCATTATCTATACACAGTTTAATCCTCTTCAATGTCACGGAGTCTATCCCAGCTGACTTAGGGCGAAGTCAGGGGACACCGTGGACAGGTCACCAGTCTATCACAGGACTACATATAGAGACAAACAAGCACACTCACATTCACACATATGGACAATTTAGCACTATCAATTAACCTCAGTATGTTTTTGGACTGTAGGAAGAAGCTGGAGAACCCAGAGAAAACCCGCGCATGCATAGGAAGAACACGCAAACTCCATGCAGAAAGATCCCAGGCCCAGGCCTGGACGCAAACCGCAGATCTTCTAGCTGTAAAGCGACAGTGCTGACCACCGAGTCACTGTGCAGACCATTTTTGTCACAATGAAATATATGTATTTTAAACTACTAACATTTAAATCCTCCATATACATACACTCCCTTTAATAATATATGGGAGAAGGACTACATATTTTCTCTGTAACTTAAGTCAAAGCCTTAGACATGAGAAATTAATTAATTAAAAATAAAGCTTATGGCCATCTTTATTTATGGAGGACTACCAGGCAGAGAGTAAGCCAAAAAATTCTGATCAATAACAACATCCAACCACCATTCCCATCCGTCGATTAAAACTGTCCTTCTCTCTCTAATTGAAACACTGGTTTATTCAGCCAGTAACTTTTGACTGACATCTTCTGAACAGTGCATGTCATCCCACAATCACTTTTTTTAATGATGTGAATAAAACGGGGAACCGAGATGCTCTCTAAAATGTCATTGTGACATGAGTGATGCTGCATTGGGTAATGTCATCAAAAGAACTGAAACTGACTTATTCTCTCTATCTTGTGATGGACCTAAAAATGTACAGTCAAGACATGCTAAACCCCAGCTGAACCCTGCACCGCTGGAGACGCTTTAGCCCACAAAATAAGTAAAGACTTTCCAGGAAGTAGACCAGCCCATGCCAATTGTATTTTCCTACATTAGGGCCTGATCGTGTCTGAGGACCTTGAAACTGAGCAAAAAATAAATGACCTATTGTCACACTGAATACAGTGCTGGGTCACACACTGGTGCCACAGAATCACACTGATGGCAGACACACAGAGAAGCCACTATAGAAGCAATGTTACGTCACTATCGGTTACTCAGAGCCCCACACACACACAATCACTATGACTCAATCTCACTGCAGCATGCACACACACACATACACACGCAAATCTACTAAGAAATGAAGAAGCTGCTGATCTGTAATTCATAACAAAATGTACTACAGTGTTACCCGAATGTCAGGTAGCAGTTCACTTCAGACTTGCTGCACCAGAAATACCTATTTTTACCTCAATATCTGTCTCCAGTCACTGTGACATCAAGGCATTTTGAGATCTTTCAAAGCCAAAAAATGATTTGTACAGCATAAAAAAAACAGCTAGTCACGCATTGGAAGACTTTATCAACAATATTGACCACATTTTCCTCTGAGTTTCAACAAATAAGCAAAAGTTGAAACAATTGTGTAATTCTAAGCATGCTTCTAAATCATCTGATCCAGACAGAGTCACTCAAAAGCACCTGACCATTAAACTCCTGTGCCTGGAATAACTACAACAGAGATGGAACAAATTATTGCTTTTCTGGCCTCAAATAATTTCACATTGAAGGTTAAGGACCTGCAGGCTTCTCTAAAAGTTATCGCATCCTATTTTAAAGCTGCTTTTTTAGAGAGGCAATCTGGGTTCAATTTAATGCTTCCTCAACGTTTAACCGTGCAACCAACAGGCTGTGGAATTGGGGAGGAGGGGACCACAGGCAGGAAATCCGATCTCGCTGTATTCCATGTGACCGCCTGCTCCGAGAATCCGGGAGCAACATTGCCCTGATTCATCCTCCAGAATTCGGGGGGTGGGGAAGGGTTCCTTCTCGGTTTAGTGTTGCCATTGAGTAGTGAGCAACCTGCCAGCAATCTCTAGCCATGATCTTCCTGCACGCATATAGGCTTACACAATATTTATTTCCCACAGGTTACTTTCACAGACTTTTGGATGAGTACTAGAGAGGACTGGAAAAATACATCAATCTCACTTCAGGAATAAACTAACAAAAGCTCATTTTCCATTGTTGGATAAAAAGTTGAAATCTAGTGGATGAGTGTGTGCATGCTGTGGAGAAAAAAAAGTGAACAGTTACTACATAATTTTTGCCCTACATTGTGTCCAAGCCAAGTGGTGTGACATATTTCCTCTTTTATTGCCAGAAAAAAAGATGCTTTAAAATGAAAGAACTGTCAAGCAACTGAAGTTATACTGATTGTAAAGTAACCCACAAATTTTAAAAGTAGATGGTCTGACAAATACATATTTTATTTGAAAATCCCTTTTTTTTATCAGCAAAGCCGGGACACAAACAAGCACCTGATTATTTTTCTGTGCAGAGGAAATTGATATAATCTTTCCATCTCTTGAGCTAAATTGCAAACCACGTCATAAAGTAAATGATATGCTGAGCTGCGGTACAAGATTGTATTGAGGGTATAAACACACAATACAGCATTCAGGAAGATATCCCTGTGGTGGTCTAACAGTTTCCTGGCAGTAAGTGGAGTCCTCATTCAGAGAACAACCAGAATAGTGTTTGAAGTGACAGGGATGATTGGAGGAGGGCTCAGAGAAAACGAGTAATGAAAAGCAGAGGTGGAACTAACTCCATCCACATGCGCTGATCACAGAGACAAAGCCTTGAATGAAATCTTGCGCTGTAAGGCAGTAGCTGCCTTTGATCACGCATGGGAAATAACAAGGCCACAAAAATGTTCAGTCTAATATGTGTTCACTTAGCAGCGTGCGGTGTCTTACCAGGAGTTCATCCATACTCGTCTGGCACTTCTCAAGGTTGATCCGTTTAATGGCCACCTTCTCCTTGCGAGGTATACAGTAGGCTGCTTGAACCACTGCTGTGGCCCCACTCCCTAAAACAGACATTAAAACAGCATATTATCAGATTGATTACACATCCGTTTATCCATTTCCTACTGCATCCCAAGGTGGGTCGTAATGGCAGCAGCCTAAGCAATCAAGTCCATCTTCCCAGCAACGTTTTACAGCACCTGCTGGAATATTGTAAGGTGTTTCCATGAGAGATGAGATAAACAATCTTTCCAGCGTGTTCTCGATGTACCACAGGGTTTCTTTTCAGTTGGATGTACTCAGAAAAACTCTGACAAAATGTACCCGCAGGCATTGTAATCAAACAGCCAAACTTAAAGGCGACTGAAGCCGCCCTGTCTAGGAAGCTAATTTCAGCTGCTTGTATGTGTGATCTCATTTTTTCTACCACTCACCAGAGCTCATGACCATAGGTGAGGGGGGAAATGTAGATCAGCTAAATCAAAAGATTTGCCTTCCGGCTCAGTTTATCATTCAAAGTCAAGTCAATCAATACAAGACCACCTGTGCTGTTGTAGAACTCAGCTTTTTTACCTACAGCACAATGACTTCAGGTAACATTCAGATCTTTGAGCCATGGCAGTGCCTTTCAGTTGTATGCCCCTTCTCTGGGCATACAACTGACGACATCTGAAATTCACGGCTGTTCATACTGTTGGATAGCTTTTATCTATTACCAAAGGAAAACTCCACAGTTCAAAAAGGTTAAATGGAGTTCTGCTCAGACAGTTTATCCGATTTCTCTTTCGTCCAGCTTAACTGTGCGTTCATCAATTATGAATCAGCTTTCCCCAAGTCCTGCCTAATGAAGCAGACCTGATCGGGGCTGGTGACTAAACCCTGCACATCCCCAGGAGGCTTCGGTGGGAGGCTCACGTCGGATAAGCCGGATTTTTTGTGGCACAATGTGAAAATTGTGTTCAAAGGTAACTGAAAGCAGGCAGTTTTTCCTCACAGCAACAAATAGCACAATCCACATTATAACAGTAACAATAATATGCGTAGTGTTCCTTTTTACATTTTGAGATTGTGCTTTACCATTCAAACTAAAAGTATAAAATAAAAACAAAACTATACACTGCCATATATAGCACATGCATTCTAGCAATATGCATTAGAAGTCATCATTTACTGCTCAGTAAGTTTCCATGTGTGCATTTTATGAACTTTCCAAGACCTGTAAACTTTAAATCAGCATATCAACAGGGTGGAATCTACACAATTTTTAACTGCTATTTTGATGTGCAAGCAAACAAAACATAGATTACGATCCGATTAAAGCTTACAGTAAATCCCACAGGAGTGGGCTGATCTTTATTTTGAAAAACGTGATAGTTGGAGTAAAAGCTTGTAAAATCCTCCTCAGGAAAGGTACGCCTGTTGTTCCTGCATCGTGTGCGGTCAATTCACTGCCCCCTCACTGCTCTTATTTAACGCCATGCACGCACACACAAGGCTGTTGCCACAAGTTTTCTGGTGTATACGTGACGCTGAGCAATGCTAGGAGCACATTCCCCTCTGGCAAAAAGGCTCTGGTGAGTGAAAGAGTGAGCGGTGAGTTTGTCAACTCTCCAGTAAGCTTTTCCTAACCTCTCCTGCCCTCATCTTAGCTGTGCCCAAATATTAACAAAGTGCTCATTGTTTGGAGTTTTTATGGAGTCAGTGGTGTATGGAGTTTTTTTTTTTTTTAAAGGGCATATTAAACAAAAAAAAGCGATTCCCTGATTTTAATTAAAAAGTGAAGCTGTCCCTGAAGACGTGACCACTTTTTATCCAACTGTTTACATTTCCAATAATTATTATTTCAGGCTACATGAGAGATGCCGAGAATAAAACAGCAAACATCTATTCAAAAATAACAAACTGAGATTGAAGACAAACCCTTGCATTCTCGAATAATCTAATAAAATTGCAATTTCCTTGTAATTTCCCATAACTGACAGAAAGTAAGGGTGATTTTAATCATCCTGGATATACAGTATGTGAAACCCTGCTTCTTTGTGGCTAGGTGCCATCTATTGACTGGTAACCTCTGACAACATGTGGCTGGCCTTGCTCAACCCTCCAAGTACCCAAGTAATTGTGGATCCCTCCACCATTGCTCAAAACTAAGGGGCTGATAAATTTATCCTCCAACCCGCACTCCCTAACCCCCAACCACCACCAATACCAAACAAACCTCTGGAGACTGGCCAGTGATGGGGAGCTCAGCCTTGGCAGAACCACAGGGAGCCGGTTTCCCTGTACACAGTGGAGTGTAAATTCCTCCACACAAACAAACAGCCAGTCGTCAGGGGTGGCTGGACAAGCTGGAGAGCATGTGTGCTTGCATGTGTGTGTGGAGAGGATGGAAATGGGAAAGAGTGTTGGGTTTGCAGCCAGCAAGGTCAAAGGGTAGCAAGGCTCTCCGAGCTATTGCAATCTGCTAAAGCCCAATCTACCAGCCAGCTGGGTTAATATAGACCTGGGGCTCTTTGATATTTACTACTTATAAGCTTAGCACAAGGTTATTCTGAGTAGCCACATCTCTACTATTTGTATCCAGTTACAAGATTACTCAACAGCAAACCTTCTAGGTTCTAACCAGTGCTTAAATTAAGTAAATATTTGTGCAAAGAGGGAATGTAGGCCAACCTTGGCATCATATTCACTAACTGACCAGCCAGTAGTTTTTACTAAGAATACAGATCTTATTGTGATATATTAAATATAGACACAAGTCACTAAAACATCTCATCTTTCAAATAAGCCACACACTGTCGCATCTGTGTCCTTCTCACATCATCAGCAACCTTTCAATCAGAATGAGAGGAAGCACACAAAAGAGCCACACTCACAAAAGGCAAGCACTGCAGTAGCGCCAGGGCTTTGAAGAACTCAGGCCAACATCTAATCTGCTAAACAGCCTAGCATGGACATAAAGGCTGCATATAAAGCAGCAGTGTTTTCTTCTTCGTTTTTTAGCAAACTAATGAATAAATGAATGAGCGGACCTGCATTTACTGTCAAACCAGACAAATTAAAGCAACTACTTCAAAGCTATTGTGTCGTTATTTTCTATTTCTAGAGGTACAACAACAAGATTTAGCTTGTTTTGGAAGTGGATGACTAAATTAAATCTATCTATTAAGTTAACTTATTACGCAAAATCAAATGAAGATGATCCAGCTACCAGCTGAAAATGAGGCATGTTGACATGGCTGAGAGGTACTAAGTTATATAAGCTTTTATGTTTGTTGATTCCTATTTGTTTCCATGTTAAATTTGTTTTCACTTTTTATTTTTCAGATGGTGTTTAACATTTCAACATGAGTTACTACAAAGAGCTCTGAGAAAAGCATAGTTACAAATGAAGTTTATACAGCTATTCCTTTTTCCTTTTGTGTCAGAACTGAAGCTAAAAATACCCCAAACATCTAAAAGTAAGAAAGAAATTCTCAGCAGATATAGTGTAGATGATCCATTTTTGTTTCCAGTAATTAACATCTATAATTAACCCAGGAATTACTTCAGAGCTAGTAGTGATCCCTAAAGCTTTATTAGATACCAAAGCATCTAGTTATTGTCTGAAATGCTCTGATACTCAATTACACTAAGTTGTAAGTTTAAGTGTCAAATTTGTGTTCACGTGTGACTTTAGACTGATCATCTTTCCTTATATTTTAGAATTCTGTATGTGTGACAACCTGTTACAGCTCTTGATGTAAAGGTCTAGTTTCAGATGGCGTGAAGCAACTTGATCACTCTGCAGGAGAAAAATTGACAAAACATTCATGATATTTGGCAAAAGCTGCCAGTGTTTTCTGTAAGCATGTTTCCTCTAAACAAGATGAGCCTGGCATGGGAATCCTTGTGAGCATTATACCATAACCTGGCAATGTGTGAATGGGGCATGAAAGACTAGAGATTTCTCTTCACAATAGACTTCACCATTTAAGCCTAAACACTCCAGTGAGGGCTTAACCCGTGAGCTAACGTTTGCTTTGCTGGGAACCATCACGGAGCTCCTCTTATTCTGTTGTATTTCCATGAAGTCTTTTCCAAATGCAAACAGCGAAACACACAGGGCTAGTAAGCAGAATAATAGGCTTAAGACACAGGCAAAGCTAATGCATTACAAATAATTAAAATTAATAAAGCAGCTCAGAGACCATAAAAATACCAAGAGGTAAATTAACTCGACTAAGCTTGCACGCCACATGATGTTTTTATGGTTTCTATTTATTGCCCGTACCTATGCATTATTTGTGTCTGCATACTGTGTGTTCCATTGTGAACTTTTTAAAGCATTTTCATGAGACATCTCAACGTTTTATTAAACAGCTATTATGGTAACGCAAAAAAATAGAGAATCAAAATAAGATATTTTACATTAAAAGGCAACATTTGATTTATGAAAAGAGAATATACTAGTCAAAGAGGGCTTGGGGCAGATCATTAACTGGTCTAGTTCATTTTTAATAAATGAATGATATCTTATCAGGTTAGGCTGGTCTTGAATTAGTCTATTACTGGAGTAGGTCATTAAGAGGCCTGTGTCAATGTCCTCCTTCATAAGCTATGGCCAGCAGCGTGGCAGCAGCTCTCAGTTTGTCTTTCCTGCCCTCACCAGGCCAGTTTAGTGCCTGACGTCAGTTGTCTTTTATTACATTTCCTCTGCATACCTGGCTGACATTCCACACGCTATTCAAAGGTACAATGAGAAATGTCACACATGACTAACAACCGCACCAGCACCCACTGCCTTTTTAGTCTCTATTCCTTGATAGCCCAATATTCTAAAAATGGACGTGGCCTGAATCTTTAAGTTGACATTAAATTACAGTAAAGTTAGCCATGGGGTTGCTTCCTGTTGTGGCAAGTACTTTGGTTTTTAAAACACATCTAAAGGGACAGAGCAAGCAACAGGGAGGAAACATGGTTGCCGGTGGATACAAACACTGGGAGCAGAAAGTTTCCAGTCCAGATTTGCCAACACGAATGATCCAAAGTATGATCCAAGATCGGAGAGAGAGCTGTACTATTTTCCTACGAGCTCTGTCCAGTATGATCCAATGCTCGGTGGGGTGAAAAGAGTGGGTGTGAACCATGTAATAACAAGTCCTCTTTCCCCGGGGAAGTTACCAAAACAATAGGGCATGCTGGGTATGCAGAGGCATCCTCGACACACCAGTCTTCCAGCCGAGCGAGAGAGCTGTAGGGAGCATCTGTCTGGAATGAAACAGTTTATACAGTATCCAGCCACAGTTTCTGTTAGGGCAAGGAGTAGGGGGGGGTTATGTCTGGGAGCCTGGCTTGCTCTTATCTGCAGTGGTGGTTGTGCTCTACTAATGGGCACCTGTTGAGGTTTTAATACTTGAGAAGAGCTGAAACAGAGCCAGTTATGGCCTAGTTAAACAGCAGAACAATAACCAGCAATTATTTTTAAATATATATTTATTAACTTAGGTAATTTTTAAGAATAAAATGCCACATATTTTCTGTTTTCAGCATTGGAAACAATAAACCAAATGTCTTCAAATTTTGATGTATTGAATGGCTTGGGATTCAGTCTTTTGTCATGAGATTTTTCACAATTTCCTAAGATTTAATAGAACAAATGATTAATCAGGAAATAACTGACAGGTTGTTTGATAATGATATGGGACTCCATGTAACGCTGCGTGTTTTAACTTTAAGGCAATTCCCAGTCTGCATGATAAGAACAGAAAGGGCTCCTCAGTGTTCCGATATTTAATTTTATCAAGGACTAAGCAACGTACAAGATAAGAAATGGAAAGTTTGCTTTTTTTAAACAATCACCGTTGTAGTAGTTGGCCTGAAAGGATAAAATTATTGCATCTCATGCCTAAAGAAAAGAGAGAGAGCGAGAAAGCTCCACAGGACTGTGGCAAGCTAAAATATGAACAGAAGCAGATGCCGAACAGGAGCAGTGTTCTTGTTTTATGTGTGCTCACAAGGAGCCTGGAGACAAAGCCTCACTCAGAAGGTTATGCTAATTCAGACTCTATACAAGGTAAACTAGCTCTTTAAGATTTAAGGGGCACAAGTCATAATCAGCTTTAGGTAATCTAGAAAACAAGAGAAGGAAACAAGGCTAACTGTGCATTTCAAATTCAAAACAAAGTTAGTAATCATGATCCAGTGCCCTAAACCTGAATTAAGTAAACATGCTGAAGTCCAAGCTTGAAGCAAAATTACCAGTTTTAAACCTATGTGGACAATTTGCGTTGAACACTGCATAGGAAAATGCCACAGAACTGGTTTCTATACGAGGGGCTTTATCTCTATGTGCATGCCAAATTGTAGGGCGTTATCTTGCGAGGTTCCCCAGTCAAATTTTACAAGGAACTGAAGGGAAATGCAGAAATGCCCTAAAGTTAAATTAAACTCTTTTAAAAATACACAAAAACGGTTGATTTAGAGGCTGTAACATGGACCCTCTATAAACACACAGATTCCCTGTGGAGGAAGCACGCACCGCTTAGGTAAAGTAAACCAGAGGCACAAACTAGCCGATTGGAGAGAACAATACTTTGCTTATATGCTGCACGCTCACTTTCTCCTTCTCCCTCCTCAACAAAGTCAGCCAAAGGTAGGACAGGTCAGCTACTTGTGGGGAGGGGACCCTTCAGACGCTACACAAGTAAAGGCTGTCAGTCCTCCGGCAAGCCAACCTGTACAGCCATCCTCAGGCCTCACCAAGGCTTGACGCTGCACAGGGAAGGTGCAACATGCCTCCTGTCAAACTGTAAGGTTTGACAAAGAAATGCATTATTTAAACAAACTTTCCATGTTAACATTAGCCCAACAGCATGCTCGCAGTTTCAATCCCAGACCAAGTTACACAAAACATTAGTGATAAGATAAGATAAAGTTCTTTATTTCTCCCCACTCCAGGGGAAATTTACATTGTTACAGCAGCTTTATTTACAATATATACAAGGGTGAAAAATTTTTTTGGTGTTACACTGCAAATTATTACATGATTTTTCCACGTTTCTGTGAGGCGAGAAGCCCCATAATAGTGATTAATCCTCTCCAAAGAGCTCTCGCATAACTGGATTAATTCAGGCTGTAAATTGCCCAAAAACACACACAACTTCAGTGCGTATAGTCCCTGGATTGTCCACTGGCATAATGGTTTTAGGAGCAGCCTTAGCAAGAACAGAGTATTTTAAATGGAGATGGGCGTGAACACAGACAGTCTAAGTTTCAGCCTCTGACTTATCTAGCTAAAGTAACGTTACGGGATGATTGTTTAGACTTTACAATGAAACGTCTTCGGTAAAATAGCAACATAACTTAGAAAATGTGGTATTTGTAATGTCACCTCTGGTTTAAAATCTACTCGTCTGACACTGATTTGGTATGATACGGTTAGAATCCCTGCCATTGACAGATACGACGCCCTCCAGCCAGACTACAATAAGAAAGTATCAAGCTAGCTGCTCACATAAATAACCGGCTGCTAAATGAAAGCGGTTTTATTTCCAGCAAATAGTCAGAGCCTGAATAGACAGTAAGCGGTGTGACGCTCGTTTAATGCCTCGGCATAGCCCCAGTGGACGGGGTGAGCGCTCACACGGGGAACATTCCACTGACTCCAAGTCACAACACCGCCCGGCTAGGATCACCAAGTTTCATATAGCGATGAACTCAACCTAGCTCAATAGAAAGAGGATGCCTCCTGCTCATTTTTACACTTGAAAGATATTAGCTCATGTTCGCCGTTTAACGCCCCCGCCCCCAGTGGGCTAACGGCACAAATTCACAAACTGCTGGTTTAACACAGAGCTAACAAGCTAAGGTTCACCTACCAATCACCTCGTGTAGCTCATAATCATCTTTGTTGATGGACCAGGGTTGGGAGCTCAGGTCCTCCGACATGGCTGAGGAGTCTACTGGGGCCGAACTATCTGCAGAAAGGTGGTGAATCCAACGGCTGCGCGTAAAAACAAGTCAAAGTTATCCAAACAGGACCAACAAGGGCGGCACTTCCCCTTCTTTGCGAATCCTGCAGCACTCCTGTCATTCCCAAAGTTTGACACTAGCCTAGCAGCCCCGCCTACCGCATTCCTACTGAGCTAATGTGGACCTTGCAGGCGGACATATTGAGTGAGGACCACGGCCGAACTCAACGCTTCAGCGCCGCTTGTGACCAGGAAAGAGGAATTTAACTGCCGTGGCTAGGTGGCTAATTTGACTGAAGTGCAGCTGAGCAAGGACGAAATGCAAAAACTTAGAGAATAAAGTCGGACTATTTTAAATATTAGCTGCACCGAACTTTTATCTATCCCGTTTTACAAACAATTATGTCTACATTTAACTTTTAACTTAAATACAAAACACTGCAAGAGGATGTTTAAATAAGTAAAACAAGCCGAGAGGTTCCGCCACACTTTTAATGGCGGACTGCGTTCATGGAGAACTATACCCCGGAATAATCGCTTGCAGGTATTAATTATTCACATATAGCAAACAATTCGTCATTTTTTAGCTCAAATCAGCACACCACACTGACTATCCTTGCCTTTTTAGAATTATTTGATTGATAGAATGTATGTTCGTATTTCTCAGCCTGAGAAGTGCTACCTGACAGGCAAAGAGTAGGGCAAAAAAAAAAAATCCCCAAAGCCACTTCTGTGAAAAGAGGCGTGTCGCTCCAGGAACATTCTGCCCTCTGATTGGACAGCACCACGTCCCCTGCACAGTCATTGGATGTTCGCTGTAAAGTGCACTTTGCCATTTCCAGTGTTAAATCAGCGAGACCTCTGCTGGTGTATTTCATAACTTGCAGGACTTTCATAATGACACATGCTGGAGAACCAAAGGACACATTTCAGCTTTCTTTACTGCACATGTGACTATTAAATAAAACAAAACTCCCCTAAAAATGTAAAATATTTATTTTGAGGACTCCCATTCAAATAATTTGTTCAAGTCAGAATAAAATTCACTTTTTATGAAACCGTTTTTAAAATATCAAAAATACAATATCAAAGACATTGTGGTGTGAAAAAAAGTGAAAGAGAGAAAAGGCAGGTGTCAGATGGCAGTAAAATAGCACGTGAAAGTTTCACAGTCACAATATCTCTTCCTCTTCAGCTTCAATCTCATCTAGAAGTTGACTCATACAAGGAAGTGGCCAACAAAAAACAGAACATCCTGCCTTGAGTATAAAGAAAAAACCCATATAAATACAAAATAGGGGCAAGCACAACCTACAGTGTTAACATGGTAATGGTTAGTGCTGTGAGAACTATGATGATGTCTGGCAGTCTTGTGCAGCTTGACTTTTTAAATTGTAATTTACAGAAATCTATGTAATTTTCAAAGGAAATGCAAATGGAAGCACTGAAGTACACAATGTTTCAACACAGTACAATTACAGGTAGTTTCTGAAGCCAGCAGAATATGGATCACAAGCAATAGCGCATAATTAAACCTGTAATATTTGACCATTGTCAGACATGATCCATTGCATGGAATTTTAAAAAAAAGGCACTTTTATAGACAATCAATTGTCTGGTTCATGTTTATGGCAGTGAGAGAGCTTTGGCAAGCCGTACCCAGAACCAGGCCTGTGTGCAAGGCCGGGTATAGTCACAAACGGTGAGGAAGCGCAAGATGCTGGGGAACGGCTTTTTCATCGGTTTGTAGATGACAGGAATGAGGCGTTTGCTTCGAGCTCCTAAAACAGAAAAAAACAGACAAAAGATTTTGAATTACACGCATGCATAGGATTGTCAGAAAAAGGAACATATAGCTGTGTGTAAAACTCCTTTACCAGGACAGAGGCTGAGGGCAAACTTGGTCTGAAAGTCACAGGCATCGCTGTCGAGGTATTCATCAGAAATCACAACCACCATCCTCTTGCACCTGCACAGATGGTGACAAAGTATATTACAGTTATTTGCAAAATGTGAAAGCCAGAAACTAGGGAGGTTTTATGACAGCAGGCGGGTAGAAAATTTCGATCTCTCGCTGTCGGGTGACTTTCTATGACTGGATGTAAAATAAAACCATTCTCAATCAAGCTTAGCTTTCCATAATCCCTAAAACTTTAATGTCTTTTATATCTCTGAGCTTCTCTTTTCTTCTTTTATGTCTACATAGGTTATTAACAGTAACAGGCCTGCTACGCATCCTGTGCTTGATTCATACTTGGGAGCTGTGGTTGCTGGAATTTGTGTCGTATCAGAATCAAAAATACGATGTCTTGTTGCAAATACACTCAAAAATAACCAAAAACAAGCAAACCGCAATAAACATCTTGCCTGGGCTGCCCCTGTTTCTCACAGTGACCTAGTTAGAGTTTCAGTCTCACACCTGGGCCCACGTCCCAGTGTTTGCTTAGTCAATTTTTCTCGTTAAATTTAGACCAAAAAAACAAAATCAATAGAACAGACCCGGAAATGTTTGGTATTTCTCACCTCCTCTCAATGAGTTCGCTCGTGATGGTCCATACGCAGGAGCCCGGCAGCACATCTCTGTCGAACACACACAGCTTCAGCCTGTAGTCCGTCTGTTCCAGCTCCCGAATCATTTCATGGACAAACTTGAAGTCACTCTGGCAGTAGCAGATGAAGGCATCAAACAACTCAGGAGCACCTGGAATCAGTTCAGTTTGATTAAATTCAATAAAACAACTTTTTTGATCCCTAGAGGGCCAGGACTGTGAAAGAGCTTTGTAAAAACAGTATTTCACAGAACTCAGATATAATTTAGAGTAAAGTATGTCGGAATAAATAGGACACCAAAAGACTGTGCAGGAAATTAGAACCGAGCAATAGAGCGGACGTGTGATTGGAATTTAAGATTAACAGTCAGTTTAAGAGATAAACTGGAGCGTTTCCTGTACGACACCTTACCACAGAAAATAACGCTGTGTATTTGCTCAAGTTTGAATTGAATGCATTACAAAGTCAAAGTTATACATTTATAATTACATAATAGGAGGCATATTTGGAGCAAACAGAAATCAGCAGGGAAATTGTACAGAATGGCAAATGCAAATGATTGTTGGTAACCTAAAAAAAGCGCTGGTGTTACTGATGGCTTCTGTTATTGTTGCTTTCATTAAACATGCATTTATGCATTTTAATGATCTGTTTACTCTGTGTTAAAAGGGGAAACCATAGCTAATAAAACAATCAGAACATGCTCTGTGATTTGTTTTGAGTTCAGTTTCCCTATCACCAGTGGTAGAAGGAGTTTCAATGCACTTACTTATCAGCAACATGTATTTAAAGCATCATAAAAAATACTCAATATGCAAATGTAATGATTACCATTGGAGTTTGTGAAGTCAGATCTACTTTTAAGGACTTGCATGTAGGATTTAGTGGCACTGAGTTTTCAAATATGCAGATTTAAACCTGCACACTGTGGTGAGTTCCGTGAAAAGGAGCCACTGTATCACTCTGATGAGCTCATTCTGAACCAGTGAGAACACAGTCATTTGTAGTAATGTGTGGATATACACTAATGAAACCATTATTGTGAATACTATATTCCATTTCTGTAAACAGATACCGCCAAATACTACACACTGATGCTTTAACTGCTTCACGTACTGTTGAACATTTATTTTATTAACTATCATACAAATATGGCAGAGTAAAAAGGACTACATTTCCCTCTAAAATGTAGCAAAGTATGACTAAAAAGTTGCATAAAATGGAATTTCCAGCACTATTCATTGTTCCACCATTATTCTTTTCCACCTGTGTTAACTGTGTTCCTATAAAATCAATATGGGGACATGTTCATTTTTCCTACTTTCTGTGTCATCGACAGCGTCTAAGAAATGTAATTTTTAAGTGTTTTTAAAACTGTTTGTTGAGAATGTCAAAATATTTCATGAATCTGCAGGCAACCTATAATAATAAAGGAAGCTCTACAATAGCTGTGGCAATAATGTTCTGTACGTCAATCAGGAAAGCAACGATTTGTTAACTTGTGCTGAATCATGCACAGTGTGATTTCTGGAGTGATGCAATTTCAGAGTTACAGTGCATGTTTTGGGGACTATTTGGAGAATATGACACACAGTGTAATTATCAACCAGTGGCATTGATTTGTGTCTGTATTTAGCATTAAAAACAGAAGACTAAAATAAGGTTTACACAATCGTCACCTTCGGGGTCGTCGTCCACGGTGATACCAAACCTCTCTGGGGTGCGAGGGACACAGCTGTCGACCTCATGAACCTGAAGTGGAGGCTCCGATTTCTTCTTCAGATTCTCATAATACTTCCTGACATCCTCATCTGGTAAGGAAACATGCATTAGTGGAACCGACACAGACACACACACACAAATACATACAAACAGTAAGCTGGGGGAGATGTTTCTAGGAAGTGGATAGACTTATCTGAAATATCTGAATATACTGTAGCCTATTATCACATTGTTATGTATTCCAATTGACTTAATATGTTCATTATCATATGTAAATACGCTCAGATTTCTTCTTCAGATTCTCACAATACTTTCTGACATCTTTGTCTGGTACAAAACATATATTTGTGCAAACAACAAACGGAATCACACAAACATCTACATACAATAAATTGGAGATGTTTCCAGGTAGTGGATAAAAATTAGCTGAAATGTCCGAATATATTGTAGCTTGTTATTACATTTTTAATGACTACTTTTGAGCTACATTATGTTGTATGTATTGACCTGGCTATGTGAGACTATATTTGAGAAAAAATCCCTTTAAACATTCTTTATTATGTGTAAATAGGCTCTACTTTTATACTTTGGTTTTCACATTACAAACATCCTCACCTGGTGCCAAACCATGTATTTGTGCAAAGAAATTAGGTGCAGACACAAATACATACATACAGTAAGCTGGGGGAGGTGTTTCCAGGAAGTGGATAAAACTAGCTGAAATTTCTGAATACATTTCGGGCTGGTATTACATTGTTAATTACTACATTTGAGCTACATTATGTTCTGTAGAATAAGCTGGCTACACAAGACAACACAGGGGAGAATATAACTTTATACATCCTTATCCTGTGTAAATATGCTTTATTTTCTTCCTCAGATTTTCACAATAATTTCTGCCATCCTCATCTGGTACAAAAAACATACTTTTGCAAACTACATAGACACAATAACACAAATACATACATACAGTAAGCTGGGAGAGATGTTTCCAGGAAGTGGATAAAATTAGCTGAAATGTCTGAATATGTTTTAGGCTGGTATCACATTGTAATTACTACTTTTGAGCTACATTATGTTGTATGCAATGAGCTGGTTGTGCAAGTTTACAGCCAAGAAAATGTCACTTTATACATTTTTTAGCCTCTGCTTGCTTTCTCAGATTTTCACACGAAGTCCTGACATTCTCAAAAACACACAAATACATGCATGCAGATGATTCTAGGAAGTGGACACAATTATCTGAATTGCATTATATGTACAGAATATATTATAACTTATCAACAGATTAACAATGATTGCATTTGGGTAAATATTACTTGATACATTCCTAATCACGTGGCCAAATAGTTTCAGTCATGTGTGCAAATTTCTTTTTTTTTTTTTCTTGGCAGCGTTTGAACATGTGACTCATTTCCTGACAAGACAGGATAGACAATAAAAGTTATCCCTTGCACTGTAATGCACTTTAAATCTTTATGTAAACCACATTTAAACTGTTAGGCTCTTGTGAAAGGAATTCCAAATCTCAGTTAGCTTTTTCCTGGTTAAATAACGTTTAAACAAAAAAAAAGTCAATTAAATGTGTTTTGACAAATTAAAAGCCACGTTTTAAAGTTAGTAAAAAAATAAAAATAAAAGAAATAACGGTAAGGCACCTATCAGAGGTCGGAGGTCCTCCACTATGTCCTCCCTCTCCACCTCCCGGAGGATTGACAGCAACCTTCCCACCGTCGCATCAGAGTTCCGGGCCTGCCAGTCCTCCAGAACCCCCTTGGTGGGGTTGCTGGACGCCTCGTAGTTCTGGATCTCCAGGTAAGTGAAGCCCATGGCCTCTGCAACAGCCATCCAGTCCGCGGCCACGGTGTGTTTAGGGTTCAGGTAAAGTCCCAACTTTTTCCTCACGGTCATGTTCAGAGCGACGAGCGGAACCGTCGACAAGTGGACCTCCGGGTCGGCGCACGCCATGTCCGGCAGTCTCCGAGATCCTCCGTCAGACGACGGGCTTCGAGTTAAAGTATGAGGAAAGAAAACATTGTACAGCACAGACGCTGTTTAGGAAAGGAAGCAGCCTCAGGAGAGCAAAACTCAGCCCACCTGAACACTCAGGAAGTGATGTGAAAGTGGTCTGTACTGCGCCTGCGTCATCCGGGGGAGGCGATGTACTGTTTACTTTCTGACTTGAAGTACATTTCCACTTGTACTGTTTGTGTACTGACGTCAGATCAGCCATATACTGCATTACATGATGACCAGAGACGGAAACAGATCCATAATATTGACATATATTAAAATGACACACAGCAGTGGGCACTGTAGAGAAATACTGGTGAAAAATACAGATGAATGTTATGAAGTGTTTCTGTTCCCCTTTCGTGTCTGCACTTAGAACTTCTTCAGAAAGCTCTGACTAACTTTCTTCCTGTTGCAATCGTGGATAAAAAACTGAAAATATTAAGTCTAGTGCTAATAAAAGTGCAATTTACTGCACAGGATCACAAATTCTTCCCAGAAAAACAGACATTCAGTTGCACTTCTACATTAAGAGACGCATTGATTTGTTAACGTGCTGAATCAAGGACAGTGTGTGTGTCTCTGAAGCACTGTAATCAATAATGGCAGAGCGGGACTGCAGATTTTTGGGAATATTTAGAGCATATGATATATGAAAGAAGAAAAAATACAAGTTTAAACAAATTCTGGAGTGCAAGGGGGGCACAATATTCTTACAGTACCTCCTGACATCTCATCTGCCACCAAAAACATATAAACGTCTTTGTGCAACCAACACAGATGCACAAATACATGCATCCAGTAGTTGGGGGAGATGATTCTAGAAAGTGGATAAAATGATCTGAAATATTAGAATATGTTTTAGCTTATTAGTACACAAACAGTTACTGCATTTGAGCAAATCTTTATACATTCCTAACCATGTTATTTTTTGGGAAGTCAGGCATGTGAATCATTCTCTGAAAGAACAGGAGAGGTCATCAAACATAAATCTGATACTGTAATGGACCAAAATCTTCATGTAAACCCCATTTAAACTGTTTAATGTCTGTAACCTATTACAGCAACTTGTCCATGACGCTCTTGTAAAAAAGAATATTAATCCTAATGACCTTTTTTGTGGTTAAAAAAGACCAGCTAGTGCTATTTATTGTTAGAAACCTAGAACAGTAATTGTATTATTGATGTTGGAAGCAGTCTAAACTCTCATAACAACGTCAACAAAAGCTTCTATTCAGTATTTTTTTTGTAACTGTCACAAACAAATTTGAACTTTAATACCAAGTAAAAACAACAGAGCAGAAGAAAACTGCAAAAAAAAACCAAAAAAAAAAAAACAGTCAGACACAGTCAAAAACAGGCCATTATAACAAGTCTGTTGTGTCAAATGGAAAACCACATTGCAGCTTTCACTGTTCCTGCTGCTTGACAGGAAATGTAGCAGTCAGTGAAAAGCTTTTTGTACTGAACTGATAAACTGTATATAAGCAGTTTAAGTATTCAAGAATAGGAACAAGCATTTCCTCAAATCCTCATCAGACAACTTCCCACCACCATATCAGTGTACAACAGATATTTTAAAGGACAAGCTTAACTTTAAATTTCTGAAGCGTCCATTTGTGCGTTTGTTTAGTGTTTGCTTTAAGAATTATTACAGGTTTTTGCTTTTGGAGAAATAAAAGTCGATGCCTCTGTCCCGATGCTGTTTGGGAGTGTGAGACGGGCCTTTCTTTCCTCTTGGTGAAGGCCCCATGCCAGTCTGAAAAAAAGGAAAACAAATGTTTGTGATTGTTTAAAGAAGCAACACTGTCTTTCAAATGTCCTTTTTTCAATATATATTTATAACTGTTAAATACTAAGGAAGTATTCAGGCCCTTTACTTAAGTAACAGTAGTAAAACAACAATTAAAATGCTGAAGTAGAAGTGTAAAAGCATTTGTTTGCAGAGAGATGGTTTATGTGAGTGACATTTTTAAATATGAAATAATTTGATTGGAAATGTTGTGGAATTGATGCATAATTAGTATTTTATTGTAGCAGGTGGTGGAAGTAAAGCTAATTTTAGCTAACTTGTATGTGTATAGGTTTAGTCCAGTGATTCCTAACCTAGGTGCTTACTTTACTTTTTATTTATTTATCAGCGGCCATGCACAAAAACATTATTCACATAGGAGAAAAGATGCATTGTGCCAGATTTTGCTACTAGTTCATTTCCATGTGCCGTCCTTGGGCAGGAAGGCACAATGTAGTGACCAATTCAAGATAAGTTTAAGGTGTTTTAAGATAATTAACAGGGTAGAAAGAAAGCAAAACTGTGACACAAATTTATATCAACACATTTGGATTTCTCTCTAATTTTTTTCATAAAATATTCAATAATATGACTTCTTTTGGCTTAAAAAAAAAAGAGTTTCTTTTTGTAGTGCATTTGAGGGGTTTGGAGGGAAATTGTCTCTCTGAGCTTCTTCTAAAGCCTAACAAGCAATTTATTAATATTTAATACAAGATTGTATTTTACAAGTTTGTGGAAAATGTTAGTTCAAGTTGAGATAAAACATTAAACTGAAGAGTAGCAAGTAATTACATGTGTGAGTGTAAGTGTAGCAGTGCAAAGAGTGCAATATATATTTATATACCTGTCTGAAGTGTAGTAGAGTAGGCGTATAAAGTAAGGTATAAGCACTCAAATAAAGTACAAGTCCTTCAAAAATGTACTAATACACAGCCCACGAATACTTACACTCCACCACTTTTGTTTGCAGCCATAAAGGATAAAAAAAAAAAAAAAAAAAAACTATTACGGCAGCATCGCCACATTATTCACTTCCCTTTTCTCAAACACCCACCGGTTTCTTGTTAGCGTGTCTGCTCCACTCGGGCGCGATGACGATGGGTGTGGGGTAGGTGTCACCCAGAGACACCTGAGCATGTGACAGCGCAGCAGTGCTGAGGGTCCAGGGAGTGTGGACATCACCTCCTCTGACAGCCTGCAGCTCTGGAACCCACTGCCGCACATAGTCACCCTGAAGCACACGCACGAGTGATGAATCATAAATCAAAGAGTGAAAACGGATTTTTTTGACATCTGCACTGGTTTCATCATCATAATACGACGGCAAAACCATCAGTGTGACTCAGACGTTTTGTGCGGTTGTGCAAATAGTTCAACTCCAGACAAATTTCAAAGGGGAAGTAAACTAAACTTCTCAAACATACGTTGCCGTCGTAGTCGAGGCCTTGTTTGATCATGTTGAACTTCCTGTTTTCTCTGGGGTCGTTGCCGATACCGGCGCTGTATAGCCAGTTGCCGTAGTTGCTGCAGACATCATGGTCAACCTTTGGAGGAAAAACGATAATGATGAAGTCAAGACTTTTGTGAGTGCCAGCATCTAAACATAAAAATAGGATGACTGAACTGCTGAGCTCACTGCTTGTTTCATCTCAGCAATAGAATGATTCATTATATAACAGTCCTTGAGCCTAAACTACTTGCCAGAAGGTATTCAAACCACTCCGCTCCCATCCTCCAGTCAAGGCCCAGATCTTTTGTGAGGAAGCTAGCAACATTTTGTCGCCCCCTGTTGGACATGAAGCCCGTCATCGCCAGCTCTCTCATGTTGGCATCAACAAAAGGCACTCCTGTCCGTCCCTCTGCGAGCACCAATGTTACACATACATTCAGCTACAAATACATAGAATACTATTTCAATGCATCTCTTAGAATACAGGCTGAATATTAAAAAATAACATTTTGTGAACGATGGAGCAAACCTTTCCATGCATTGAACAGCTTCATGTCCTTTTTCCATGGCACAGATTTGTCTTGAAGCCCTGAGATAAAATCATAATAATATTAACTTTTAATTCATTTACTGTTGAACAAAAATGCTAACAATAAATTGAAACTAGAGCTAATTTTACCTTTGAGCTGAAACATTCTGTTTCCATACTTAACAGCCACAAACTTGAAGTAGTCTCTCCACAAAAGTTCAAAAATGACCCTGTAGAATCGCAGTGATGAGCAAAAAATGCATGATGTGTGACAGAATAAATTAAATTTCCATTAAAAATAATGTTTTTTTTTCCCAAATTACAGACACATTTTGGCATTTAAAAGCAACAACATCGAGTACCCCATGCAAACTCACCAGTATGTGCTCTGATTGGCTGTCCGCTTGCTCTCATACTGCTTGATCTGATCATAAATATACCTGGGTGAAATGCAACCCATCGCCAGCCTGCAGAGTGCCGAGACCGCATCATTAGAGATATAATTATAGGAATCCCTTACATGGAATATTAAACTCCACGGAGCATTGAGGGGTAGATAAAATTATACCATAAAACTTACCAAGGTGCAAATTTAGTGGAATAATCCACCCCTATCAAGCCGTTACGAGTCTCTTTGTACGTCGCAACTGCATCCTACAAAACAGACAACATACATATACTGTTTTTTTTCTGTTTTGTTAGCAGCAAGTAATGTACATTTGGGAATGAATCTTGTACATACAGTGTCCCAGAAATAGTGTTTGAGTCTGGCCAGAGCATGACTTTCTCCACCACTGCAGGGAAAGGCTGAGCGAGGATCATTCACAGCCTCTGTAAGAATAAAACAAGAGAAACATTTCAGGATCAGACCTCTTCATACATGTTAAACACTCTGTGGTGCACACTAAGACACACAGAATCATAAAGATTTAATCATATACATGGAAATGGAGACAGTCAGCTCCCATGCTGGCACTGAATTAGAAATTCTGTACTCAGCAGTTTGCCTATTGAATTCTGAAAACAGTTGAGGAGTGGATTTTCTTAATAGAGTCAGTGCATAAAATGAGCAATTTGTGCTTCACAAATTGCTCATATTATTGCCAGCAGCATGTAAAGACATTTTCACAAAGTCAGTTTATTAAGCACATAAAATCAATGCACAAGAATGTGTCTTGGTGGTACAAACGTAGGCGGATTTTTTATTATTTCACAAGACATAAAAGGCACTAAAGGGAATCGTAGACATTTACCTGTTTGTTGCAGGTCCTCTGCTGAAGGGATGGCTCCTTCCTCCAGCCCTGAGGGAAGTGGATTCAGCTTGTCGGGACTCGGGAACACAGGCCTCACCCTGCTCTGGGCCTCCACTGCCTTTCTGAACTGAGTGTACACATCAGGCAGCCTAAAAAACACGGACTAAATGTTAGAAACTCGAGCAAACTGCAAGAATCAAAAATGCATGTAAAGCAGAAATTGTCCCCTCTCACCTAGACATGTGGTTGAAGGGAAGATCATCTCTGTGGTACAGTGTGGAGCCCCAGCAGGTGTGAACTCTGACCTTCATCTTTGCACAGACTTCCTTCACCTTTTTCTCCACATTCAGCTCTTCTGAAGTAACCTGGAACACGAACACAAAACATGCCTGAATCACAAGATGAAGTGGCCATTATTAATCCAAATAAGAGAAAGGCTACATAAAACTACCTCTTCGTGGAAGGCCACACTGCTGACAGAGCCCAGTTGCTTGATGAGGTCAGCGACTACCTCCTCTGGTTTACCCCGTCTCACCACGAGATTGCTGTCACAAAAAAAAATAAAAACACATGCAAGTCTCGGTTCACACCATGCTAGGCAAGCTGCATCCTGGGTAGAGGGCTAGTTGAGCGGAAAAAGTGATGGGAGCACAGCAGTCATGTTAATGTAAACATAACCCCTGTGAGTGCAGGTGTGTCCTGATCCTGTAACACAATTAAATCCTAGAAAGCTGATGACAAGGTTTGCACTGAGTAAATGTGTGACTATAACTCGGCATAAAAGCGTGTTATCACTTATACACTCTGTAAATAGATAGTAGTTCTTCAACATCGTAACAAAAGAAGGAGGTGGGCTGTCGAAACAGTCTGCAATGTAAATCTAAAGTAGAAGAAACTGAAGTAACATGCAGGATCAGCCAGTAGATGCCATTTGAATTACCTGCCCTTGTTGAGGAGTGTGTTCCTGAGGTCTCTGATACTCTCCAGTAAGAAGCGCAGACGGAAAGGCCCCGTCTTTGGCAGGTTGTAGTTGTAAGTTCCCACATAATGTCTGGGGTCGAAGCAGTACAGTGGGACTATGTACTCAGCATTTCTCTGAGCCCAGTGGAAAAGCTGCATGTCGAGAAAAGAACAGAGTCAGGATCATAACTAAATCTCATTAGAAAAAGTGACAGCAAACACATAAAAGAGCATGTGTCCAAAACACATGAATCTTTATATAACTATGATGTTTCAGGTAGTCTGAAAGTAATGAAACGCAGCTTTAGGAATCATTGTTTTACCACTGTGACCACTGTTTTATACCTCTTCCTTTGTGGTTCTTGGTGGAGCCATACTTTACTTTCTTATGGTTGTAATGGACAGCTCTTTTGCAGAATTCAAAGTCATTTAGTAATAGCTAGACTGAAGACAGACGTCTTCTTATTATGTCCTGATCATCTTACAGGTTATGCAAAAAATAATGCTGACTCAAACAATGTTTCTGGCCATCTTGTGTGAATTTTTACTGCTTCAAAACATCCTATTTTTTAAACATAATTTGTTGCATTGTTATAAGACTTTTGTCATGTCTTTTAGGGGATACAGTAATGATTTAAACACTCCAATAAAATCCAAACAAAATTATGAGTGTTCAAGGCCCGTTGTGTAGACTTTGCAAGGACAAGGTCTCATGAATATTTTCAAAGGTATAGATGTTCTTTTGCTACTTTTTGGAGGAGACAATTTCCATTTTTGACCGTGAAAACTATAACCAGAAGTCACAAAATCTGAATTAGCATGACTGAAAGCATGTGTTTTTTTCTTCATCTTATGTTAAGTTAGTGTAGATTCTCAGACATGGTAATCCTAAGGCTTTAGTGAAACACAACTGGACTTCTGTTTTTGGTTTTCAAAGACGTTTCACTACTCATCCGAGAGGTTTCTTTTAGTTCGAACTGACTAACTGAGTTTTAGATGTATACTGTCAGTGAGTTAGGGGTAGGGGTGGTTGTATACATCTGAAACCCCCTATCAGTCAGTTTTAAAAGAAGAAACCTCTTGGATGAAAGGTGAAGCACGTTCAAAAACCAAAAACAGAAGCTCAGTAGCTTTTTACTGAAGCTGCTATGATTGCGTATGTTAAAATAATATTTAAATTAGTCACAAAAAAGTAAAATGGTAGGGTCCTAACCTTTATATTACACTTGTTCTGTAAATTTGTAACAATCTTATTTCTCCATTGGAAAGCACTTGCATTTGTTTTAAATGTGCTACATGAAGATAAATAACTAACAATGATTTGTACTGACATAAAATTACAATATATGAATAAAATGCATGAACGCAAAAAGGATATGTTGACATATAATCTTTTGTATTTTTTACGATTTCCATTTTTTTCTGGTTATTTAACTTTGAAAAGGGGGCTTTTATTCTAAAGGCTCCTTCCCAGAGGAAGTACTGTTTTGACCGCTGTTGTCTAACTTAACGCTCGAGTGCAAACGTAAATATTAACATGCTTAAAAGGCTGCTATAATTTCAGTAATAAAGAAAATGCTGATCACATAAAGTCAACCAGATACATATGATGAAGTTAAGCTAGCTCAGTAGCAAGATGCTAACGTTAAACACAACCTCGGATGTTTTCTTTGAACACATTCTCAGTCTTACCTCGTTGTCGTGGAGACGCAGGTCGTTTCTCAGCAAACATATAACTGTTCTGGAGGTAGACATGTTTGTTTAGTTTCCTTTTGTAACAGCAAATATTATTATAAACACCGAAAAGAGCTCCGTATCAGGGAGCTTCGTGCTCTGGTCCTATCGGTCTCCGTCTCTCCGGCTGCTGCTGCCGTCACGTTTTCAGCCACGACGTTACAAAACGTGCGGTTTTGTAATCTGGTTTTCTAACAGTAAAGCTACCCTGTTGTACATTATTTCATTTTGCTGCTGCCCTTTTAGTAACTTTATATGCTTTTATTTTGCACATGACACTATATGTGTGTTATATATATATATGTGTGTGTATAAATATTTGGTGATGGTTCAGTGTCGCATATTAATTTGTCTTGTAATTCAATCGGGGTTGAATTTATGTATTTTTATTTTTTCGTGTGTTGTTAGAATAATTGTGCGTTACACGTGTATTTTTTCTAATGCAGTCTATGTTTTAATGTTTATTATCCCTTTGCTTTCTGTGTTAGAGATGGTATGTCCCCTCAGGCTTGCCGTAGGGCAGAAAAGTTGCTTGTGAACTTGTTTGGCCTCTGATGAGCTTTCAGGAAAAATGGAGAAAAACAGTGGGTTGACATTTAATTTCATCCCCCCGTTAGTTTATGATTTTCTGATTAAAATCCCACTCATGATAAACCCAACCCACTCAGGTCAAATAAATTAATATCAACGTAATTATAGATATTGAATAGAGCTGCACACATCCACACACAAACACATGATAAATCACCTGTACACTAGTTTTTGTGTTACCAGTTGATCCAAACTAAAGGAACAATGTATCAAATCTCATCAGGGTCAAACAAATAATAAAAAAAAATATAATTTAGATAATGATAATAATAATAGTGTAAGCATATAGCCTTACCTTAAGTTTCACAGTAGACATTGTACATTAAAATCAGCATATAGTGTTGATTAGAAATTAACATCAAATTATACATGTTTATTATTATTTATTATTATTATTATTATTATTATTATTATTATTATTAGTAGTAGTAGTAGTAGTAGTAGTAGTAGTAGTAGTAGTAGTAGGGTTAGGATGTATTTTCAGGAATTTTTGCATTAGGAAATGCATGAGAAACAGCAGCGCAATGACAAGCAGCAACGAGTCTCTAATCAAGGATCTACTGCTCAGATCATGCATAACCACTTAATGCAAATTTAAGATTGATATTTATTGATCTGTTTAAGACATGCCACAATACCATAAAGACAAAACAGAAAATCACGCAAAATTAAAAAGAAACTCGAGACCTTAAGGTTTGAAAACGAGTAGAATGACGTTTGAAATCAATTTCGACGTGCTACAAACCTGTACATCTCATATTCTACGGCTTTGTATTTGCTTCCAGCCTTAAGCTTATTTATCTGTTAGGAAACCCCAGGTACACCTTTACTATAAAATATGTGGCCCAAGCGAATAAAACTGTGGCGAGAATAAAATAGATAGTTTTCATAACACGCTTCAGTTTGACTTTGCAAAAAAACAGACAAAAATCACACAGGAAAATAGTCTTAGACCTTTGATTTATTAAGTTAAATGTACAAAAGATCGATGACTTGATACATTTCATGTTTCAAGGCTTTGTCATTAAGACAAAACAAACTGTCCCAATCGAAAGCCTCCCAACCTTTTCATACTGCCTGCCAGCTTTCAAAGAGACAATCATACATAGTCCTGTCTAAATCACAGTACAATCTACTGTATAACGTAGCTATTTCATCAAATAGATTTGTATATAATGTAAAAGAAATTTCATACAAAAGTGCAGAACAATATGTATTTACAGTAAAATCTTTTTTTTCCATATAAAAGAACTTCAGCAAATCCTGTGTGTGCTCTCTACTAAACAGCTGCTCGCCTTTTACTAGGAAGCTCTACGCTTTGGCAGTGAACGTTTGTGTTTACAAGCAGATAAGGCACTGACAAGGGTCAAATAGATTTGATCGTTCCTTTAGTGCCACTGTATTACAGCTAGCCACTACACCTCTGACATCAATCCCCCCAGTTAAAGTTTCATCTCGTCTCCGCTTTAAAGAATACAGCATTTAGCTCCGTCTCTCCAACTCGACACTTTTTGGCGACTTGTAACATTAAGCTTCATCTCAGAGCGAGGTGTGCCGTCAAGTCATAAAGTGACCCATTCGAATGGTGTGGAAAGCTAAATAAAGGCATGGGGTGAATGGATTCATATAGAAGTTACAACAGAAACATAAACAAGACGCGTCCTTCGATCTAAATTCGCTTTATAGCAATACAATGCATGTGATTTGGTCTGTGCAGTCTACTGTGCACAAAGCTGCCATAATACAGAAAAGGCTACAGGGCTCTGAGGTGACAAAAAAAAGTCCAACAATTACAAATACTGTGTATTAATGTAGCCTAAAATTTCTGTTTCTGCAACTTGTCTTTGGCCACTTCTGAATGGAACAAGGCTCATTGCATGGGAAGATGGAATGAATGTTCTCGAGTCCAACGGTAGTGTTGGTATTGCTTAAGAGACATTGCACACTAATGCAAAAGTTTGGTTCTTTTTTCTTTACATTGCAACTCAGTATGAAATTATAAAAAAAAAAAATTTATCAAATAGAAAAATATCTCCTCGGTTGATTATCCTGCATGTCGGAAAAGTTTCAATGCATGATATCAAAAGTGCAACGTTGACAGTCCTTCTAGATGGGGTTGTGAGTGCTGTGAAAGCAGGGCGATGGCAACCCTCTAAGATGGTAAAAAAGACATTCTGACTTACAAAGTCTTATTGTAAGGCGTTGACGAAAATACATTTTCCATTTTTGTTCCAGGATGGCAATAGAAATCTCATCTGCTCGGATGACTTTGAATGTGTTGTATAAAAATATTTTACCATCTTATTTCCACTCACAGCTATCTTAGGCCGACGAGTGACTTACAGTACTATCAGGTGTGACCAGTGTCACCGGTCGCCATGTCTACTCAGTCCAGAGACACTGTTCTGTGGCAGTAAATAGGTGTAAAGTGAGACCCAGAAAGCTTCACTTCACTCTGGCTTGGGTCACTTTTCCTGCTCTTGTTAAAGGACAGGAGTCGCGAGCTCCTGAGACTGCTAAGTGCCTTCTTGTCAGTCCGCTCCTGAAGGAACACATTGCGATGCCTCGGAGGACTCTGGAGGTGTGACAGCAGTCAGCCTGGCCTCTCGGGGAATAGTCCGGGTTGAGCTAGTTGTCGAGAGATGCAGGGGTCCTGACAAGGCAGACACTGGTGATAGATGACAGGGCGGGAAGTCGGAGTGGTGCTGAGCCCTGGAGCCGGGTGGCGAGGGGGGCGGGGGGCCCTGGGGACGGGGCGGGCCGGAGAGCAGGGGAGGCGCCGCGGCCACGGAGACCTCGCAGGCAGGGAAGGGGAAGAGGGGGTCCACGGGCCTCAGAAGCTGCCCTGGACGAACGGGTGGCTGAGCAGAACGTCTGCGGTGGGCCGCCACTTCTCCTCCACAAACACCTGCCTCAAGAAGTCCCTGCACGCATCGGACACGCCCTCTGGAAGCATTGGCTTCGTAGGCTGGGTGGCGATCTTGAAAATGGCTGCCATGGCCTCGTACTCGGCCCACGGAGGTTTCTGGGTCAACATCTCGACAACAGTGCAGGCAACACTCCTGAAGAAAAAACACAGCAGCAGTTATAATTACATGTTACATTCAATGCAGTACAATATATTTGTTTTACAGACAGTGTTAAACATATTGCAGTTCAATGCAAAGTGTCAAACCCTTAATACTTGCTCAAAATAAAACAAACTCATTTTTTTTTATACTTTATCCTCACGTTTTCAACCAGAATGCTTCAGATTTGAATAACACTACATCTTTGGGGGCTTCAGATCTTAATAATAAGGGTTAGAATGAAGGTATAAGAGCTTTTAAATGTATTTTTTGTTGCTGATGTTTAAAATAAATGCAATGATGAAAAAGACTAAAAAATAATCCATCAATAGATATATTATTTTCAAGTAGCCTTTTCATAGCTGTAGCAAAGGTTCAAAACTGCTTTGAAACTGTCAAATCTCACAAAAATCTGATGTTAAAATCTACACAAATGGTTGTTTTGCAACACAAATATCAGTTATCATGTTTTGGTGGTTGGCATATATATTTGGCTGCTGTCACAAGTTTTACTACCTTGTACTTGTTGAACTGAGCTGTCTCCAGGGCTGAGTAAACAATGCCAAAACAGTTAACATTGTATTCATTGATTTAGAACCCATGTTTCCAGACTGCTTTATAGAATTTAGAAACAGTGTCATTACATAGTTAAACAGGGCAGTTCTGACTCCATTCTTTGGAATACTCACAGCGCTGTTTGCAGCACATGTAGCAGAGTATGAATCACAACTGAACAGATGGTAGCTTGGAGTCAAGTGGTGTCTTTACAGTAAGTTGCACAATAGTTTGCTGGATCACTCATCTCAAAATGACTCTAACTTACATATGGATACATGAAAAATAATATTGTATCAATATCAGAAGTTTTTACTCTCTTTTTTTCTGTGTTTTTGCACCAATTCTTTGTCTAAAAAGCCAGTATCTGTCAGGCTCTATCATTGTCCTTTTCCCATTTTAAAAAACAGAATTCAACTGGGCCTGCACAGTATTTGTATTTTTGCCCCAGAACATGATTGGATGTTAACTGTTTAATTATATCATGCAGTGTAGCTGTACAGACAAACCTGCACTCCCTGTTTCCACTAATTTTTTCAACTTTTTCCTTTAATTTGTCACATGTCTGTATATTACATGATCACATTTATGCGACTTTTTTACAGTATTACAGTCCAGTTTTATATAGTGGTAACGTTTTATGGTTATGCCACCTTAAATCTAACATTACATGCTTAATATATGTGTTTATTGCTGTTAAACTGTTATTATAATTCACATGCTCATTTGATTTATTAGCCCCTGTGCTGTATTTAAAATTCTGAGTTAATATTTCTGTTTTGTGGCACAAATTCAGTCACAACACCGTGCTCTTTAGTGTCACCAGTATTTGTGAGCACACAGCACATACCACCAAAACTGTTTACATAAAAATTTATAACTTTACTCCAATCTGTTGAGGTCATGTTATTGCTTTTACTGCGACAGTGTATTTTTGTGCTGCAACAGCCCAAATGTCCCCTTCGGGCCTCATTACGGCTCCATCTGATCGTGTCCTTACCATACATCAGCTTTCCGGCCGTAACCCTCCCCGTTGATGACTTCGGGGCTCATCCAGTAGGGGGTGCCAGTGACAGACTTGATTCCTGTACCAGACATGCAGATGGTCTGGATACGTTTGCTGGCTCCAAAGTCTCCCAGCTTCACGTTCCCCGAGGAGTCTCTCAGGATGTTAGCACCTGGTGGAACGAAACAAAATGAGCTCAGAGTTATTCAAGAGTCTCCTGAGAACTGTCAATATTCTGTCAGGGATACTGGAGGTTCATTTAATGCTGTGGTAAAAAACAAAAAAAAAGTGCCTGTGCCAGCAATTCAACTGACTGAACAACTTATAGGGGAAAGGTACATTTTTCTCTGTCTTCACAAGTCTGAGGTGATGGAATACTCACAGAGGGTATATCTTTTAACAGTCTTTGTATAAATACTACACTCACTCGACTCTACAAACACTGGAGCTTATTTTTCTTTGGCTTTTCTCACAGTGTGGGGAAACACCTCATTGGTTTACGCAAATCAGAAAATCAAATACTGAATAAAGCATCTCCTGGAACGGATCGAAGCTCAACACCCTTTCTCCTCCTGTCTTAGTAATTTTCCGACATGTCGTTGTGTCTATCCCATTTCAGGCACGCCGCTTGTTTGATCAGTGACTAATGTGCGCCGCTTGCCACTCAGCCTCCACACCCACTGAGAGACTGGACGCCTGCAAAGACGAGATTGAGAGGCTAAAACTGTAACCTTTACTCTTTACTGCCTCATTTCTCCAACCTGTTTCCGTCGCCTGCACATTTGCTGTATGCAGCGTCACGTGTTTAGGATTTCTTTGGAACATTAAATTCACAGAAACTTCCAACTGATCTAATGTCCTGACTGCAATGCCGAGCTCTATTCAAAAACCGCAAGTGCTGACATCTCTTTTGCTGCATAAAGAAGAACTCTTGTGTGGTGAGATGAGCACACACCGTATATTACACACCAGGAGCATTTCTAAGTGGAAAATCCCACCCACATACGCTCTCATAGAGGCAGCCTGTGTCCTGAGAGACCTACTATCTTTTTTCCCCTCCAGACGGTATATTTCCCTCTTCCTTGGCCGTGGCTTAATGAAACAGCGACTCCCAGAGCTGCGGGCAGTCAAACTAAAGCCTTTCCGTCCGGTGTTGAACATTTTTAGACTGGCCAATTTCACCAGCGTGAAGCCTAATATATCTCAAAGGGGGGAGTTCAAAATAGCACATTTTTCCAGGCTCATTCTGTAAATGGTGAATAACCAAATGCGGAAATGTCAACCAGAATAAGATGAATGGATCTGTAGTTTTCTCCAGCAACAGTTGCTGCAATAGGAACCACAGAGAATGCCTTTCAAGTGTGGGTGTTCATCGGTTACAAATCCAATTAAAATCCTACCCTGACCTTTGCTATGCTGCAGTTTCACTTGCCTTTGATGTCTCTGTGTACAATCATGTTGCTGTGAAGGTAGGACACTCCTTGGAGGATTTGTCTGGTGTATCTTCTTGTCACCTTCTCTGTCAGGGCCCCATAGGCTTTTAACTGGTCTTTTATAGAGCCCTGGAGACAGAATGAGAGCGAGAGAGAACAAAAGCCAGTGAGTGAATGTGTGGAACTCAGAAATGTTAGAAAAAACACTCTTTCTGTACTACTGACACAGATGTATAAAATCATAGAAGACCTGCTTTGGTGTAATGTGGATGATTTTGTGGTTAAGTGTCTGATGTAACAAATATGAACGTTCCAGCTAAAGTGGAGTAATTTTGTCTTTGCTTTTAAAAAAGCAGCATTCAAGCCAATTTTTATGCACGAAACCCGAGTGCATAACCATGCAACGTGCTGAAAGAATCCTGCCCGAACTGCTTCAGTGAGCTGCATTTCCTTTCATTTCCTGTTTTCAGTTCCTCGCAGGAGCAAAAAGGCCTGATCCAGTAACACCTGTGACGCACTTTTTGGACTTGAAAACAAAACTTCTCCCTCCGTGACTTCAGCTGTCAGCGAGACACCTAAGCAGCTCTCTGGTTTTCTCGGAGGGACACTTGGCCCCCTCCTTCCCTCGGGCCACTAAAGTGTTATCGGTCAGCCACAGCAGTGCAGTCGTGCCGCGCAGTCACACAAAAAAACTTGGCTCTGTCACCTCCCCTCTTGTTTCTGCCAGCTCCAGTGAAACATAAACATTTCCAATTTCCAGACAATGTGTGACTAAGACACTCAGCGGCGCAGAGAAATAAAAAATAGCTCAGGAAATATTAAAAACAGGCTCGGGGATAGGGGTCCGCAGGCGACAGTCGCTCATTAAGGCGCTCATTTAGTGAGAAAATGATCTCATAAAATGGGCTGTTCTGCTGACATCAACCACTGAGGACATGTTTGTTGACAGCTGGTGACATTTCAAAATAGTTTTCTAGCAGATGTGGCCAGTAAGGCTTTAATTTGATGTTGGTTTTAAAACGTCTGCGTGTACCTATCTTTATGGCCACTCAAACAGCATTAGTTGTTATTGCGAGTCAATCAAACTTTAAGGACTGCTGTCTCAGTGTCATACATCAGTGTGACTTATTAAAAACTAAATACACTCCAATACGCACCCCGGGCATGAACTCGACAAAAATGGTGAGTTTTTTCTGCTCGAGGTCCCGAAGACAGCCGTAGTACTGAACAATCCTCTCATGACGCAGATTCTTGAGCAGCTGAATCTCACACTCCAGAGCGTTCACTTCCTGCAGAGAGAAGAAAGTCAAATCAGGACGTCATCACCTTTTAATCATAAAATCACTTACTCCAAACAGATGTGAGGTTTTTCCTCTCACCTTGCTGGTTTCGTGACAGTCGGGATCAAAGGGCACCTGCTTGGCGGCCAGCTCGCGGCCCGTGTCGGCATCGTAGCAGAGGTAGACCTCTCCGAACGCCCCTCGCCCCAGGAGCTTTCCCTGTCGCCAGTTGACTGGCGCCCGCGGTGCTGCAGAAACAAAACACCAGATGATGAAAACCCACTAGTAATTAATTCTGTTACAAAGTCCCCAGAGACAGACAGCTCCACTATGAAATACAGACTCGAGTGCACGCTAATGCCGAGGCATGTGTCAAAATCCACCGCAGGGCCGACTGTAACTCATGCAGTAACTTCAACGAGACCAGACGTTAAATCCACCGCAGCTTGTTAAATAACTCCCCCTGCAGACCCTCTCAGATCGGGGGAAACCCCAGATATCGCGGCCGAACCGCAACCCGCCGACACAGAGTTGTCAAAACCTACAAAGATCATCTCAACAGCTCTCATCTTCTCAGGCCCAGACTCTGAGACTTTGTTTTGGAATTAGCCAGCTTCTTTGCGGCTGGGTTAGACTGCCGTGTGTGGGTGAGAGAGACACCAGAGGCTGATACGTCGACCACAGACTGCTGAGCCGGACTTTGGTATCATGACAAAGACAGTTTCTGGGCAAACAGCACGTATAAACTGAATGGGGGCAGATGTGATCAGTGAGGCTGTGACACGACACAATCTGGATGATGAGAGGGAAATTCTGTCACACACAGTATTACTGTACATCACGTCTACTCTCTCGTACTACCTACAGCTAAGAATTCAAACATGTGTCACAGTCATAACAGATTGTCTTTTCCTTGTATCTCCATTATGCCAAACCAGATCTTGTGTCTCCACTGTTGCTGATTTTTGCCTACTTAAACAATTTCGTCACAATAAAACGCCCCCCTCACAAATTCTTTACTTAGGATCAGTTTGTAAATCCATCTGGCTTGCTCACAGCATGAGCTGTGTGTAATTTTACCTTGAACTGAGGATATTTGTCCCTGAAAGAGTTCCCAGGCAAGAGCTTTTCCTGAGCTGAATCGATGAGTTCATCAACAGATAATTATTTGGCAACTATTTTAGTATCTGATGCGTCGTTTCAGTTATTTTTCAAGCAACATGTTTCCAATTCCAGCTTCTCAACTGTGAGGATTTGCTGCTTTTATTTATTATCACTGTAAACTAATACCTTTCTTGGATTATTAATCAGAGAAATATAACAATCTGAAGAGTTTTTTTGGTCTATTGCTTCTTTACATTTCAAAAATTAAACGATTAATCAAGCAAATAGTCTACATCTTTGCTACAGACGACATGTCCTGGTTTTAATAAAAAATCTTAATTTTCTGCATTTATCTGTGCATTATGAATGAAGAACCGCACAAATGGAACATTGATCTCCAAATATCGTCCAGGAATGATGACTGTTTTGCAGCATTTATGTGTTTTTTAGGTTTTCCGTTCAGTGTTTTGTCTCTTTTGAAGACTTTACGTGAACTACTTACACTTGGCTGTACCCCGCTGGCAGCTTTTATCGGCAGGTCGGCCCAGTGAGCGCAGGTCGCTGTACTGCAGCGTACTGTCTCCATTGTAACTGCGTGTGCGACTGGAGGGAACCAGCTGAAAAAGGTTCTCCTGCGGCATGAAGCTCCGCGGAAGCGTCCTGCGACCTGAAGACACATATATATATGAAGAAGCAGACACATTGATGACTGTCAGGACTTGAGGCCACAGCATCTTTCGTTTGCATTGTGAATCTGTTTTCACGCAGATGCTTTTACAGATGTTGCGCATAAAGCGAGCTCTCGGCCAAGACTTAGGGCCAGCCAGAGCAGAGTGCCTCTCGCCATTCCGTCCCACTTCCCTTCAGACAGGAAGCGGGGCGCTGTGTTTTTATACAAGTTCGGGTTCACCGCAGGGAAACGTAAATCATTGCTAGCCAAGGTTAGCCTCTGAGTAAGCAATTACTAGCAGCTGCCTGGAACAGCAAGCCAGCACTTCGTGTCCTAAATCCACAAAAGGTGCAAAAAGCAGTCAACAATGCTCCAAAATATTTCATGAGGAAATGAAAAAATGCTAGAAATGTGACGAGGAGGCACTGTGAAGAATGTGAAATTAACCAGAGGGTAATGTCTGATGATGGTGTGTGTGTTGTGCTGTAGACATAGTAACATATCTGTTTAATCTGTTCAAGAACAGTGTTGTTATTATTGCTCTAGCAAAGCTGGTTTCTTACGGTCTCCGTAATCCTTGCTGCGATTGGGCAACTGGAACTGGCGTGGGAAAGTCCCTCCTTTCCCATGGCGACCTAAAAAAAAGGGAGCAATGACAGTCAGCGAGGAAGCAATTTAAACCTCAACAATTAGTCTCATTTTACACCTGAAGTCTGCACTCATACAGACACACAGTGACTCTCAAGTTACATCCATGTGTGTGTTCACTTCTCAAGTTTATTCGTGCAGGTTTAATTGCTTGGAAGTAGTGGGACGCTCCTGTGAACAAACACATTGATGCTTGACGGGGGGGTAAAAGAAGTTCACATTTCAGCTGCTGATCTCCGAATCAAAGTTGAGTTCAAAAGCGGTTGAATGGAAGAGCAGCAGCTCATCTGAGCACAGTGGAGCAGTAACTGAAGGCAGGTGGGGAGCACCGCTGACGTATGCGAGCGCTGACACTCGCTCTCTCTCAGAACAGTCGGAGCCACTCGCAATTGAAAGCAGCTGTTCTGTCAGATGACTGCCTCCCCTCACGCTGTTTTTGCGGCTGTATCCCATGGAGACGGAGAGTTATTTTTTGTGTTTGGCAGCGCGGGATGGAGAGGAAAAATCTACTCACAGGGAATGGTAAACAAATACTGTAGCCCTCAGCAGGAAGGGCCACACAGCTTTACATCTGGGAGCGTGGAAGTATGTGTGTGTGTGTGTGTGTGTGTGTGTGTGTGAGTGTGTGTGTGTGTGTGTGTGTGTGAGTGTGTGTGCGTGTGTGTGTGTGTGTGTGTGTGCCCGGGCCAGTGTTTTGGAGCGCTGCTGCAGCTATACGAGGCTCCCAGTCAGTGCACACACAATGTGCAGCACTCCCCTTTTTAATTTACAGCATTGGGGCTGGTGTGCGAGAGAGAGAAAAAGAAACGGGCAGATTGAGAGAGCTGCCGTGGCTGTTCACTGGGGTTAGTGCGGCGTTATCTGTCATCCCACTCTATTTGATCTGCCTTCTGAAGAAAAGGGGACAGACTGGGACCCGAGGGACGAGGAACAGACGAGCAGGGGGGCATCAAGAGGCAAGGATAGTGATGTCTGCTTAAAACTGGAGTTGGAAAAAAGGCAGCTGAAGAGGGGAGATGGGATGAGGGAGACAAAAGGTTAAAAAAAGGAGAGTGTGTGGAAGATAACACAGGAGGAGTTATGATACCATCGCTCACCACCTCATGATACACAAGAAACTCAACCAAGATATCCTCTCCATAACCAAAGTTTATACTCACAGATAAAACCCCTTAAATCATATAATCTGCGCCCTCATTAGTAATCTCTACAGGGCGTTTGCAATGAGGGAACATTTTTATAGAGCTTTGGTTCTTTTCCCTATAAAACTGAAAGTGTGGCTATAATTACCACAGGAAAAAAAAGTAAGAACAGACAAAGCGTTTCCAATAACTGTCTTTATCTTTTCTGTAGTGTTTGAGCTGAACTCAACAGCCAAGAAGCATTTTTAGAACAGGAGAGAGACTGCTGCAGATTTGTCCTCTCTTACCTTTGTATTCATAGTTGAGGTTCAGGTAATTATTGTCGCGGTTGTTCTGTGAGAAAGGAGGGCTGAAATAACAAGAGAACAGGGGGAGGGGGGGGGAGAGGGTAAAAAAAAAAGTTGATTTGCTATTTCAGTCAGTAATTCACCCCCTTATCTTCAAACAGAGTCTGGCTACAGCTGCTGGCCTCAAACTTCAGAATAGGCTTGACTGTAAAGCAGCATAAAATGCCTTCATAATGACTTTTGCATTCAAGCTACTATTCTGTCAGTCACAATTGATGTTAAACAACAATGCACTGAATGAGGAAAGATAAGCTGGAAGTTGAGGACCTCTCAGTGAAAGTGAAGTTTGCTGTGTTGCTAAACAGTTAGCAGAATTAAGTGCATATCATGAAATGTGTTTATGTGCATCCAACCCTCAACCCTCCCGCCCTCTGCCTCCCTACGACCCGACAGAGAGTGACGTGTCTGTTGACCGCAGGGAGGCGCGAGGCCACGAGACCCTGGATAAGGGGCACGCATGCCCGTTCGCAGGGAAAAGTTCCATGCACTCGTTTCCTGCCATTGTTCTGCAGCCTGGAGCCCAGATAAGCCTCGTGCAGGTAGAACCATTTCCGTCCTACTCTCTCTCTCTCTCTCTCTTGCTCACTTTTATTTCCCCCCTTTGAATCAAATTCATTCTTCTCACTCTTCAGCCACTTTTTCCACTCCACTCTCTCGCCATTTCTCGTTTTTCTGGCACAATTTTTCCCTCTCATCCAGCATGTTCTTGCTCACTCTTTCACATCTCCCACTCAGTCTCTCTCTCTCTTTTCTCATGATAACGGAGGAATCCAGGCGTCCAGATAAGAGTTCTGTCGCCATGGCAACAGCAAAAAAAAATGACCTGATTCCCTTTTTTTTTTTAAATTAAACATTTTTCAACACAGGCAGCTCAGGAAGGGTCAGGGACCTACAGTGGCCTTTAACAACATTTGCAAACTTGACTGGTTGCTTCTGATTGTGTTTACAACATGCATACTCACACTCAAGTGTGTTAACAGGCACAACTGCTCTGCTCTGCAATGCAATGCTAATCTCACATCTCTGTATGTCTGAATGCCAGTTTGCAATATAATTGTGTACATTATAAAAAAATAAACCCACGCAGACGAGGGCCATAAATCACACGCTGCATCGTGACTCACCTGTCCAGTGCTTGATCTATTGATTGACAGCTGCTCGACAGCGAGTTGTCCGCGCTCCCGAAGGGATCCAGCATCTGACGGACATAATAACACAGGGGGATGGAGGGTCACAGAGCATGCAATCATGTGGGGGAGAATATCAAGCCGTGCAGACGGAGTAATGTGTATTACTGCAGTGCAACATAAGAATGTGAGAGACATGGGTACTGTAGGTGTTAGACAGCTGTCTTCAAAATCTGCACATAAATGTTATATGCAGCTATATTACATTTTTTATGAACAGAAACCTATACAGCCTCGTAAAACACCGCTATTGCTGGTAATTCTACTAGTAATAATGAAAGAAGGTGCATCATTTTTAACTGGAGAACAAAATGAGCCTGATTTGGAATGCATGATAAGATGTGGTAAATTATTTTATACTGTGGCCACTGACAGCTTTTTCTTTCTGTTACAATCTGCACAATAAAAACACATTTCAATTGTGTCTCTATTGAACAGAACCATTCTTCTGTGAGCTTCCTAGTCAGCGGACTTCAGATCTACAGGATGTTCTGTTAAAACCAAGTCCAACTAAATTATCTTGTTTGGCTGCTGGATTAAAAACCTTTAAACAGCTTCATGATGCTGATACTGAACAGCTCAGACTGAAAAACAATACCTAACAGTCAAATAAAGGATGCACACATAGCCAAAGGCTACTACGGCAAGAATAATACGTTTGAGATATCATAGTGAAAAATAATGGACAAGGAACAAAGTCTCTATAAAACAAAGTGGTATTACTTCCAACAGAATCCTGATCTCTGTTGTACTAAAATCTTTTAACACAAAGTTGACAATCCTATATGCTGTAAACCTATATGCTGTAAACTAGAGTTTTTAAGCCTTTAAGCCAAAATGTCTTAAAGTAGTAATTAAAAAGTTAATAAATCATCACTGTGTAGGATTTCTAAAGATATGGTATGTTTATATAACCATCCAATGTGGATACTGTAGGTTTCCATTCAGTATATACAGTAAAAACATTGATTAAATTGAGATTTTACATGAACGCACCTACAGCAATGTTCACCTAGAACCTTGCACAAGAATGGGGTTGGTTTTTAAACTGTAATATATGTGTTAATTGCTAGCCAAAACCACACAAGTTGTCATTCACAACAGTTTCTTATCTTTCCTTCTGATCTATTTAAAAGTGGATAAAAGACTGAAGCAATGCAGTTTGTGCTACTGTGAGTTTAACGATGTGAGGACAAAAGGGCAGAGGGATTCACTTCAGTTTGTTTCTCGAAATTAATGAGATGTGTTCTTATTCTCCTTATGTTTTTTGTTAATTCTTTATATGATTATTGTTATAGGTTATGATAATTACAGCATCGTCTGTGCACTGAAAAGCCTTAAATTATTTAAATTCATACTATAAATTATGTTCAAAATATGATGTACCGGAACTGTAAAATTTTCAAAAACTCACAAAGTGGCCAAAAACATTTTTTGTCACCACAACTTTGTGCTTAAACTGCATCTGTAAAGTCAACAGATAATCCAAATGAAATTATAGCTCAACCATGTCTAATGGAAGAGAATTACAAAAATAGTTATACAGTAATAGAAATCATTGCTGACAGTGAAACCATAAAAAGAGCTTTACATTACAACCCTAACAAGAAAACATAGTCTGACTCCACCAAGAACCACAGAAGAAGAGGTCGGAAACAGTGGTCACAGTGGTTTAATATTTTTTCCAAAGCTGTATATGCAGCATTTACACTATAGATGAGCTCTTACATTCTGATCCGGGGTTTCTGGGATGAACTCCCCTTCGCTGTGGATGCTGGTGTAGGAACCCTGGCGGGCGATTTGCTGCTGCTCCTCTGGAACGCTGCCTGGAGGTGGAGACGTCCGACCTGTGTGGAGCGAACCTGGGAAAGTGGCAGTTTGAGCAAAAGTGAAGCAAAGAAGAGCAGGAATAGGCAAGCAAAAGAAAGGAGCGGGAGAACGAAGCAGACAAGGCGGTAAAGGGGGCAGAAATTGAGTAGTAAAGGTGAGAGGGAATGCAGGGAGGGATGATGAAGAGATGAAAACGAGGGGGCAGAGGGGAGAGAACGGCGTCGCTGTGTTATTCATGGGTACAAGTTCAACAGTGCCACGACTTACGAGAAATGATTTACTAAACCACACCGCCGCCACCTCTAACCTCAATTAGTGTGACAAATGCTACCCCTGGCTGAGCTGCAGCGGCGTCTGAGCACTCGTCCTTGTCACGGTAGAAAGACCTACTGATGCTGAGTATCAGTGGATGAGCCGAGAGGGGAGAAAAAAAGATGGCCAAGATGTATAGGAATGTTCAAAGTAAACAGTCTGGGTTTTTTTTTTTGAGTGAAAGCTGAAATTAAAACTCCTTCTTCTTCACAGTTGCTGCCTCCTTTCCCCATCGCTCTGTCCTCCCCCTGCTGTTATACGTCATTGAGGTACCCAGGCTAGCATCACATCTTCACTCAACCATACACTGTGACCGCTCTCCTGTCACCTCTCATCTGCCACCACTCCCTCCGCCTCCATCGCAGCCTCTTCCCCTCCTCTCTGACTTGTGGCTGGCAGGCGGACGGGTAATTCTATGCAATTTATATTGCACCGGATCGGGCGTTAATGGAGCTGGATTGGCACCGACGGCTGTCATAAAGCAGCAAAAGATGCAAATGCGGCACAGAAACGAGCGCCGCATCGTGTCTCCGAGTCAGGTTGACATACGACTGAAACGCTGACCTTTCTGGACGGACCAGATACAAGGAAAGTGAAAAGCTTCAGACATGCGAGACTCACAGCAAAATAAACCTTCACACTGTGTTACCAAACAAACCAGGGGGGACAAGGAAACCGGAGTGTGGCGTGTTATCTAAGTGTGGAGTGTGACATGACAAGAAAAGGACATTTATCTGTGTGAAAGCAACAGTTTGACATTTTGGGAAATAGGCTTATTTGTTTTCTTGCCCAGACTTAGATGAGAAGATTGAAACCAGACTCATGTCTGTCCATTAAATACAAAGCTTCCAATGTCAAACTATGGATTTATGATGATCTCCTCTTTTAGCATTGCATTAGAGAACTCGTCCTTGCTTTGACTTGGTGGCTGCTTTCACCTCCGGTTTGCATTTTCTATTCTGACCAAAGCATCGTTCCATTAACATTCCTATAGCTGTTTGGTTGCAACTCTCTGCTTTTTTGCATTCCTGCCTCCTCTCAGACATAAAAACTGGTGGGAATTTTACGCAGCAGTATCTCCATAAAGCCTTTCTGGCTCACCTGTCGAGTGTTTGCGAACCCTCTCCGAGCCCTTGAGCAAGGAGCCCTTCAGATCTCCCAGTGACCGCGATGACCTCATCTCGCTCTGCTTGTCCCTGCTGTTCACCTGTAGGTACTGCACAGGCAGAGTGGGGAGAGAAGGACGGCATTACATCATGGTCCAGTTGCGTCACAATGTCAGCGAAGGAAGCTGGTTTCAGTAAAGATTATCTCTGATGCGGCTGCCTTGTTCAAATGTCACATGGTTTTGAAAGAAAGCTGAACCGCCTGCTGGTGACTAACTTTTATCTGATCGTTATCGTGGTCGCTATGGCTACAGTTTTGTCAGGGTTACAACAACAGGTATGTTGGTGAACAGCAACAGGGACTCACATGGTTGTTTTTGGGGGTCTTTAGCAGTATCCTGAGCAGCCCGTTGGTCCCGGAGCTGCAGCCCAGAGTCAGCACAGCCTGATCCAGGTCCTCCTGAGTCTTCAGGGGCAGCAGCAGCTGAAAGGACAAGAAAACATACAGAACGTGACCTTTCATTTGCTATTGTTCCATAATGACGGCATGTAAATGCATGCAGGGAGCCCTACAAGGCACCCAGGACTGGCTCTGAACTTCTCAGGAAATAACCTTCATTACACATGAAATCTCCAGAGTTCGAAGCTCTGATCAAAAGATGCGGAACTTACGGTAATGTGAAGAGTAATTACTGTTCCTGAGCTGGACTTGATTTTACATATCTTTAGTCTTTTAGTTGTTTTCATAAGCTTTACTTCCGTCTCATGTTGGTCAATTGTGATTTTTTTCTAATGACACTGCCTTCTTGACCATGTCTCCCTCAAAAACAACACTGTAACATCAAGGGACTAACTGTTTAAATAAAGATTAAACTAAAAAATAAATATATGCAGAAATACATTAATGCTGTCCGAGGTTTCACTTAAATACTAGACAATTTAAAAGACAAGTTCTTGATATATTTTCAGGTTTATGCACACATGCTTCAGTAAAATCTCACTCTTACAGACGTTCGCAACAGCAACTAAAGATGGCAAATCGATGATCTACGTGTCCACTAGTTGTTCTCTCACCTCTTTCTCCATAAAGAACATGTCCATCTGCTGACCAAAGGCCTCAGTCACTTTCTGCAGCAGCTCCTTGATCTTCAGCGGCCTCTGAAACGGGATGATTCTGGGAAAAGGAGCACGCCAGCAGGGTCAGAGGTCGGAGACAAAATGTTTGTGTTGTGTCTAGTTACAATTTTCACCGGCAAAGTGAGCTTTTCTCTTGTAACCTGTTTCTAGTTTATCAGTCAGAATTTTATCAGCATGATCATAATAATATGAAACAGCAGAATAAGTCAAGTTAATATATGATGACTTTCTTTTGTGGTTATTCTGGTTTTACAATGTGTTTGGGTTGGATTGCGATGTAAGAATTTATTTTTCAGGCACTTTTTGACAGCGTTTCTATGGCAACAAGCAGAAAAAATGGGCAGGTCAGCCGGGTCAAGGAGAGGAGTGAGCCGAGCCACCAAGATGCTAACAGGACATTAATCAATGCAATGAAAACAGAAAGCACAAGCGTGAGCCCCCCCCCCACCGATGTAAACGTGGAGTATGTCAGTGCTTATCTACTGTATGCCTACGTGCACGGCCGAGCGTGCACGCTTTGTCTGTCCGTCCGAGTCCGAGCTTATCAGCGAGCGTTGCAGCGAGTGTGTATATGGACGCATGTGTGTTTGTAAAACTCTACATGCATGAGTGTGCTTCCCAATCAGTGTGTGCATCGGCCGCTGTTTCAACACCACTGGGCCTCTCCACTAAGCCAGCACAAAGGCAGATGGGAAACTTCCTGAGAGGAAAGGGGAAAAAATCTGGAGCGGCAGCAAAAGCAGCAGGATGTGTGTCTTTCCCTCCTCTTTTAAAGAGTGACAGAGTGAAAGATACAGAGACGCGGAGATATTTACAGACCGCGAGAGGGAAAATAAAGGAGACAGCCTGAGAAAATAGAGGAAAGAAGAGAAAAAGAGATTCTCTCTGGCGTTTCTTTCCCATCTATCCCCCCCCCCCCTCTGCTTTTGAAGAATCTGCAGCCCACTATCTCTTTATAGTATCCTGATAAAAGGACTTGTTTTCATCCCATCACTTCCTCATCTGAGGCCAAAGCTCTGCCTATCTTAATGACCGCTCACTGGTTCCCTCATTTGAGGAGAAGATTCTGGGAAGAGGGAGGCCTGCAGATCAGAGGCAGAGCAGCGGCACGGCGGCTAAACGCTCCCCGTCTCTGTTTATATTCGCCGATGATGTGTGTGATAAAGAGCTGGAGGGATGTGGAGGAGGGGTGAGAGGCAGCGGGAGGTGGAGGGGGGGGATGCGAGGATTCTGCTCCAAAAGATATGGCTTTCCTTCCTCTGTGCAAGCATGTGGACACACACACTCTGTCGCAGAAAAAATTTTAAAAAACGCACAGATTTGCTGAAAGAATGCTTTCACACGTCCCACCACGCTTTCTCTTTCTCTCATGGACAAAATCGCAATTATATACACGCAGAATAAAAAAAAAGTCTGGCTGTGTTCCTTCGCTCTCTGGCAGGAGACCCTGAGGCAGAGCCAGAGGAAGAGAGAGACACTCTACAGCTCCTATTTCCTGCCCCAAATCCTCGGTGTTTGCCAATAAAAAGAGAGACCATCCAATTTGATTCCATTGTGGATCGACAACACGATTATCCTGACTCAGGGACTCGTAGTAACTCTAGTGTTGTGGACGCTGCTCAGATGTAACATTTACACTGGTTCTGCAGCTTGGGGCTGTAATCGTACAATTAAGTTTGCCTTGACAGAAAGCCGATGAGATCTCAAGGGAGTTTTAATTTTCTGTTTCTTATCCATAACTATCCACATGAGCAAAGTTAGCAGTTGCATGATGTGACCTCTTTGTTGCAGATCTTGAAAAGGAATCTGGTTGAGTTGCCTTTCATTAGTTTTTTATGGGGTTTCTATTTCATTGCAGCTTTTGCTTTCTTATTGAGCTGAGAAAATTTGCACAAAAGCACATATCGAGTGAGAAGCTGCAAAAACAGCTTTAACTGAGTGAATGCAATTTTATGTGAGTTTGGCCGACGCTGAAAAACAACACTGACTTTTTACAAATGGGGGCAGACATTCAATTGGATGCATGTTTATGGCCACCCGATGAATGTTAATGTAGAATTCACTCACTTTCTAGCTCACCTTTTGTTCTACGGCACCTCCTGAGGTAAATATTTGCGTCTTTTCTTGCTAAATGCTCCATTATAGTCATGAGCTGGTTGCTAAATTTGCCATTCAGCTGTTCTGGACAGGGCATGAAGCATACAATAAGATTATCACAGCTTTTTTTCATGCCAAAAACTGCTGCCAACTAATGTAAGTGGTGAGAAGGAGCCAAAAATGTTAAGTGGATTGGAAAAGCAAAACAATGAGCTGAAAAAAAAACGCCGTTTTGTTGGGAAATGCAGATCGGTGATGATTCTTTGTGGATGTGTTGCTCGTGTGACCCTGTTCACATACCTGATCCACTGTTAAGATAAGAAATATTGATTACAGCCGCTTTAAATAAATATTTAACCTCCGCCGATGTTCATAAACTCCACTTCCAAAACAGGCCATAAATCTACGTGGAAGCAGTCAGAGCTCAGGCATTGCACAACATGGAGAGGAGATAACTAGCAACACGACAGGAGAAGACCGAGGAAAACGAGAGAGTGTGAAATGACGCAGTGGATGAAAAATGCATAATAAAAAGCGTCGCCTCTCAAATCTATGAATGGCGTCTTCCAAAGTGAGCTGTTGTCTGTCTTTTCCGAGCAGAGCGGTGTGGTGTGAAGGGGGCTCCCGATGAAGAAGAAGAAGAAGACCGAGGCAGAAACACAGAGAGACAGGAACATGAAACACTTGTCTCTTCCTCAGCAGTAGCCAATTAGGGCTGAGAAAAAGTGGAGAGGCCCAGTGTGAAACCGTCTCCTGCTGCTGCTTTTCCTTCTTTTACTCGCTCCTGTGAGCCAGTGGCTTTCTAATCACAGCATCACTGAACCAACGCCTGCCTGGGTCTATATTCTGATGAATCAAGGCAATTATTCTTGTAGGTTCTGGTCAGCTTCCCTCCTGTGTTTCTACACTGTAACAAAACACAACATGTCCCCCTCCGCCGCAAGGAGTTGTTTGAGGATTTCTTGGTGACAAAGAAGCTCTGCCTATGAGCTTCTCCCAGGATGCGATGCTAAAAGCCAGACTTGCGAGACTCACAGAGCATCCATACATGGAACAACAGAGCTGTAGATAAAATGAAGCGCAAGGCCAAATAAAGTGTCTTCCATTGAGAAGATCTGTTATTTATACTCGTGTTCCAATGCGATAAACAAACCTTAAGGCACCTGAGTGAGAAAAATGCTCGTAAGGCTGTGAGGAGACAGACTTTGTGTAAACATGCTCAGCCTCTTGACTAACTCACAAGCTGTGAGGGAGTACAGACGTCTCCTGGGTGAAGGATGTGTAGGACGAAGGGAAAGCACAAGAAAATGCACAAGATGAAGCATTAATTCGGGGTGTGTCTGGGAGACTGGACACTGAGCTGAAACACTTGGTCTGGCCTCCTTTTCTCTGGCCTTCTGTCTACTTTTTTCCCCCTTTCAAACCGGTCCGACGTCCGAGTTTCAAACAACAAGGCCTCGGCTAAATGTCAAAGTAGGAATTTTCCCTCTCTTTATGCGACTCTGGCATGTAACTGCGATTTCCTTCTCTAGACACAAAATCCCAGGCATGGCAAAGCATAACAAAAAAAGATCCGAAGTAAAGAGTTAAGGCTTGGACAGAGGAGTAGAAACAACAATACGGAGCTTCCAACATACCGTTTTTCTCTCTCATGCTCCAGCTTGACTCTTAAATCCTGTTGAGAGGAAAAATAACAACAGAGGGGAGTTATGGAAGTGGAAAGTTAAAATGATTCATGCTCGTATGTGGGATTTGGGCTGCCGAATAAATGACAGCGATAAGCTGGACAACGACTTTAGGTGACAAACAGCATTATAACGATACGTGTTTCATTAGACGGATTTTTGCTGTGCAATACAAAGGCAGCATTATCTTTCAACCTGACTGCGAGGATGGCATGACACAATCTGCAAGTTCTATTCATAGCTATTACCAAAGGGAGCAGGAATCTGGAGGAGCCTGCAAGTCTGCATGAGGTCATGGTGATAAACTAGTGTCATCATATCAGTGCAGGAGATTGGGTAAAAAGTAGGGGTTTACCCCGAATCTCAGAGGAAAGGCAGCACTGTGAGCGGAAACTCTCTCTGCTCCTCACTGTTTGTTTATGTCCCATCATAAACACTGCTGCTTTAAGAGGATTTGCCAATTATCATTCCACAGACAGGGAAGAAATGCACGAGGAAACGACTTCTGAGAGCTGCACAAGGTGATTGAGAGGATTTAAATCCTAGAAACAGTAAAGTTTCTCCGTGAAGGAGAAACATGAGCTATCCAAAATGTGCCACTTTAGTTTCTGTGCTGTTCTATTGGACGGCAAACCTTTTTTTTTTTTTTACCACTGATTAATTTGTTATTTTCCAAATAATGTTATCTGTCTCCTAGTAACATTATAGAGACACAATTTCTGTTTCTTTCAATCTTTTAGACCCAAAAAGATGGGAAATTACACTGTACAAGGTTACAAAATATCCAAGTTTTGCACTTAATTTGTGAGAAACAGGTCTACAATTTAGGGTTTTCTTTTATAATCAATTATAACAAGTTCCAAGAGCAAAATAATCCCTTGCTATCTATCATTTTCTGACACGTTAGTGCCACTTCCAGCAGACAAGTAACATTATGAAAGAGAATCAAATGTTGCTATTGCATCCGTCTGCATAGAAATCACCAATTTAGCACCAAGCGTCACTGTCACTGAGTGGAGTTTTGTGAATCTGATTGGTAGCCCACTGTCACATTAGCGTCTGTAACATTCTCGAATAAGCTTCTCCTCAGCACTACGCGAAAACCTTCACCTGACTTTGGCAGCCCGCAAACTGTCAGTCCAGCAGGAAAAAATCAAACGGGAAGCGGTGCTGAGGTATTGTGTGCGAACCCAAAATGACAGTTAAGGTTACGCTGCTGTGAAACTACTGTGTGTGGTTAAACAAATTGCAATTGAGCAGGATGCAGGACAGCTTTAAACTGAAGTGATATTTTCGTATGGAACTCCCTCGCAGCTTGGAAAGTGGCTGTAAAAGTTTTATAGTTTGCTTCAGCAAGAACAGCAGCTGCGGTCAGACTGAAATCATATCAGCCGATTCCGGTTGTGGGAGTTTTTAAAAAAGGGGGGGGGTTTCAACAAGTCCACAGAACCTTCTCAAAAACACTTGTGGAAATAGATCCCTGATGTCTATTTATTTGCTCAGCACATTCAAATCAATGATTATATTATCAAAATATGGCTAAATACACTCATTTACATTTGCAAAAATACAAACGTATTGCAGCCAACTTTAAATCCTGCTGTGAGTGGATCGTATCTTAAAAATACATGACAGATTTAGCAGAGTTAAAACAGCACATCTGCATGCGATGTGTACCTGTTTGTAGAGTAAAGTTCTGCTCTTGGGCTTGTGGCTGTTCTGCAGAGTGTAGCAGCGGCCCAAAGCTGCCAGATCCTTCATGATGGAGTTGAGAGCCTCCTCGTCGTCTGAAAACAAAACACAACAACAGTTATGTGCAATCACTCTCACTTCTTTAAGGTTAGACAGATAAGGAACTGATCTCAGCCTAGCATTTAACTGTGTCATTTTAACCATTTTTGGATCTTTGGAAATGTCACAGAGGAGTGATGAAAGCCTCAGAAACAGATACCGATTTGGTCTGATCATTCGTCATGTGGTTTGTGTGAGAGTTTGTGTTGGCTCAGACGGAGCGATGAGGCAACACCTGGTCTGTAGCTTCCTGCTCTGATGTCATCTGTGAAGTTCCACTAATGGAAAGAATCCAGGGCTTTCTCTCTCACCTGATAAGAACATCATGTGCTCTGTGAGAAGAGACGACACCTAGAAAATAGATGCTTTCTCTGCATGAGCCAAATCTTCCCAGCTCTGGATGAACCGAACAATGGTGATCACACTCTATGTTCTGCATACAAAAACCGCGAAAGAGCAAAGGTGTTTAATAATGCAAGATGTGTATCTAGTCCATGAGCACCTGCCGCAGAGGGCAACGTGGTCGCCTGGAGCTCAGCTATTAAGCATGGAATATTTCATCCCACATCACCAGAGACACTACGTTCAGACAAAGACTGATCTTTTCCCTTTTCGTCGAATACTGATTTAGAATCAAAGTGGCTGCGGGCTAAACAAGAGCGAGTCAAATATGTTTGGGATTCATAATTCACACCTTCTAAGGGGAAACGTGTCAGGTCTGCAGAGTTCATTAATGCATCACAATCTCGTCAGTCCTCCGTTACTCACTTCCCTCCGCTCGCTGCCAAACGCACTCTCAAGTGTAAAAGGGCCAATCATGCAGATGAGCGTGTCAGACATTACCATATCAAGAGACTTTAATAGAACCAATTATCTGAGCGTGGTGATTACAATATAAAGGAGAGGTGGTTGACCGCGGCCCCGGCCTGCCTCTCAGATGAGCCCGCGGTGGATTCATTATAAAAACACGCACTGTTCACGGGGAAACCAGGCCAGGTGTGTGCGGCGCAAAACAGCACCTGCAGGAAAGACCACATTCTTTAAATGAATCTCTTTAATGAATCACTGTTTGTATTGTGTGTGTGGAGGACCACTGGGAATGTCCGTCGCATAGCTCGTCTGGTAGTAACACGGGGAGCAGATGGGGTCTGAGATGCCATTTGATCTCGTTCCCACTGTACGGCTCTTGTGGCCAGCTGTTCCCCGACAGCAGGACAGTCCGCTGGGTTCAACCCGGGGTCACGTGGGCAAACATCCAATTAGGGATGCACCAATCTGAGCTCTTCCTCTCACAATACCTCCAAATCTAATAGCTGTGCTCTCTTTTTTTCTAAATTCAAATCTTTATACCTCACTCCTTGGGATCATTTATTTGGAAGGTAATATGAGGATCCCTGTGGACCAAAAACTGCCAACGACTTGTAACGGACGCACGCAGTGGCTTAATGACACAGACGAGGAAGTTAACATTGAATCAGGCCGATACCTGATCTGCTTTGTGTCGCTTTGCCAGACCATTCTGAAGGACATAATGGTCTGGCTGCACCTTACTGTCTTTCTATTACTTGTTTGTATTTCTTTGAACCAATCACAGTCATCGTCGGCGGAGGTAAGCGAAGGACAGCTTTGGTGTTCCCTCAAAACAGAGATGGAACAGATTTGATGGAAAATTTGCATGCAGGGAGGCGATTAAAATGGATAATTCGCTGCAAAAAAAAACTTGAAGGGCTGCTTCATTGCACAATCCACGTCCTTGGCAATACTTGAAAGTTTCAGTGTAGGATGCTGCTCGGAGGTTGTTGTTTCCATAGCGAAGACAACAGTAACAGACAGAAAGCAGAAGGAAGGAAGGAAGAAGCCTAAAATGTGCAGTGGCTTATACTGGCATCCTACATCCGGTGAGTCAGACTAGTGTCACCCTGATAATAATGTGGTTGATCAGATTGGCCGTATGAAATAACAGGTAATAGAAAATGGCCAGTTTATCTCCACTGAGGCTTGTGATTTGCAACATTTTCCGGAGAAAACTTCAACAAGCTGTATAAATTATGCCTGAATCTGTTTATCTCTGCAGTTACACACCTGGATGCAGTTCAACATGGTGTTCGTAAAATAAACCTACAAATGTAATTGCAGTCTTTTACACTATTTGGGGCTAGAAACAAGCTTTGTAATTTGAACTAACCGGTCGTCTAAAGTGAGATTTTGTTTAACAGCATCCAATAGTGGGATAATCAGACCACATAAGGCTGTTTTATTAATATATCTGAGTGTTCTGAACTAACCACGGATGTGTTTAAAGTGTGGATTCAACTTTCTAAAGTAGATGACTATCTCATTTCTTCCTGAAAATTGAAGTGAAATCCAGCTTTACTTGAAAGTTCCTCCAGGCTTGACCTTTATCAACATGCAGCCTTTTATTCAAAGATGTTTTTTCAGTTTCTTGGCAACCGCCGACTTTCACCTGTGGCCTGTAAACTTCTCTTTAGGTCACATCGGCTAAGGGTCAAACCACATCGGCGGCTAAAACCTCGGAGGTGGGCGTCTTGTTTGACTTTCCCCAATATAGCAGCAGGAGCGAAGTGAGAAATGACATATCTCTGCTCTCTGCCGTACGACACACTCCCTCTGCTTACAGAGAAACTGAATAATGCAGAGTGATAAGAAAAGTTACACCCACAAAATCTCAACCCACAGTGCAAATAGTGAAAAGAGAGCGAGAGCGAGGGGAGGGCTGACATTCTGAAAACGAATGATGATGCTTTACGATGTGAATACTGCAGAACGACTGCAAATTAAGTTTAATTACAGACAGTCCAGTATGTATTTCTTGTCATGCTGAGAATTTACCAAACTGGTTAATTCCTTTCTGTAGAAACACCTTCATAATGGCACGTGTGGGTGTTTATTTGCGAAACAGTAATTGTGAAAAAGGTGAGTCACTTTTGGGGTCTTCCTACCACACAAATGAAACCAAAAAAGATCTACAAATGTGAACAACCCACATAAATCCCCAATGTTGCCTTCCACAATCAAAAAGCAGCTATATACTGTAAACTCCCTGCTGGGGCTCGTAGAAGAGGCTCGGCTGGTAATAATTTATGCTGTCAGCAGTGGTGGATGACTAACTGCTCGACCAGGCCTGTCCTCTGCGAGCAGGAAGGAACTGAATCACTGTCTCTGTTCTGAATACGGCGCTGGGCTAACCGTGTTATTCCACGTCAGGAAATTAATGGATTTTTGATTGAATCAGTCAAAGATGGACACGAGGGAAAAGAGCGTTTTTCCATGGCCAACCTGATTACATGACAAAAAAAAAAGAAGCGTGCAGCATGTTTAGTGTTGTTACATCAGAGGAAGGCTGCAGCTGATGATAGTTCCCATTACTAAGCAAACTGATGTGTTTCTGTCCCAGTCGATTAGTTAATTGCATACAAAATGTTTCAATATAGTGGAGAAAGCTGATAGCGAGATCCTAGACGGAAAAATTAAAGTGTTGATATTGATTAATCTCCCATCAATCGAGACGTTGCTTAATTCTGCAAAACCTAGCCTTACATTTAAACTCAACACCAGCTATTGCAAACATCTCTCTTCGTTTCTCATTATCGCCGCCTCTGTCTCTGGTGACGTGTTGTTTCAGTCCTGCCTCTACAGGCTCAGAGCTCCACACTGCTCTGTGCACTCGCAGTCAAGGATACAAAACAAACAGAGGCCGGCATGTGTATCTCCGTGTGTGTGTGTGTGTGTGTGTGTGTGTGTGTGTGTGTGCGGTTGAGGTCTGTTGGGTACCCTATGGATGGATAACAGCGGTGGGAGGGTGGGATGGTGAAGGGGGCAGTGAGAGTGTGAGAAATGCGTGGTGGTGCAGCGAGCTGGCTGTCATGGCCGCCTGTAAATGAAGTTATTACATCACTCGGGCCTGGTCCACTTCCACTGCCAGGCCGAGGGCAGCCAAGGCTAACCACCAGCACAGTGGAAAGCAACCAGCTCCCACACCACTAACCATGCATCACTGCCAGGAGCGGCCTCGCACGCCGGCTGCAGAAACTTCACGAACCTCACGTCAACAGGAGTGGTTCATTTTTTTATTTTCTGATAGATTGGGATACCTGTAGCTCATTTCCTGAGCTTCTCATTGTGTCTGGGGTAAAATGTGACTAGCATAAGAAAAAGGGGGAATTCCAGGAAGCCAGGCAGAGTGAGCAACATTACACAATGGAGGCTGATTGCTGGGCTATTGCATCATCACTCGGCATCTTTTTCTCTTTTTTTTTTTTTTAAGCTAAAGCTGGGAAGTGTGAAAGTGGCAGTGGATGAAATGAAGCAGGAACTCAAGTCCGAGACGGTTTACATAAAAGGAGACGTTCCCCTGTAACTGCTGCTCAAACCAGAGCGGCTAAAAGAGTTGAGAAGGTGCACACTTTTTGCACCAGGAGGAGAAAAGCACTGACTTTATAAGAGGCCGTTGCTGCAACTTGCAGGCCAAAAGAGTGTAAGAACCAGCAAGGCAGCGACTGAGTGTGTGTTTGTGTGTTTGAGGCAGGCTGCCTGAATGAAGACATTGAGGGGATTTCCTGGTGCAGAGAGACACATCATGGCAAAGGCATCCGGCAGGATTAGCAGCTGGAGCCAAACGTGTCCTCACTCTGCAGCAGCAGTTCGGTCCGAGCTCTGACGCACAACACGTAAACGCACGCACGCCAGCAATAACAGCCCGAGCACACTCTAACCTCGTGACTCTAACACACCTTGCTCAGTCGAAACTGTGCTGCAGCTAATTAAATACCTAATGGGTGTAATGTTTAAAGCCCTTAGTTAATCGTTCACAAAGAATAATGACTCTGATGTAATGTGGCGCACTGTGAGTGTGTGACAATAGTTGCACAATTAATGTTTGTACAAGGTCTATGCCTTAAGGCTTGTCACTGGGGAATGGCTGTCAATATTTCCATTCAATGTCTGAAGGCTGCGAAAAAAATCTAGACTAAAAAGAAGCTTGTAAAAGTGTTCAAATAACTAATACGCTGGTTTATTTATGACTGAAAACTCTATCCATCGATCATGCTGCTGTTTGTTGCTGCAGGTAATAAACTACGAGGAAAGACTCCTACAAACAGCTGGAAGCAAAAAACTAAACTTCAGCTCCTGATAATGTCTTTTCAAAAAATAAAATTAATCTGAGCTGTTAGTATTTGCTTTCATCACAGTAAAGTTTTATAGTTATAATGGACGTTTCCGTGTTTAGCCGAATAGAAGTGAATGAGGAAGGTGTGTTGTGATTTTGGCACACAAACTTTGCCCTCTGTGATGTTCTTGGACGAGTGTTGTCACTGAAATGCGGAAAAAGCCTTCTCTAAATCACTCCACACAACTCAAAGAACTGCCGCTTGTGCACGTATTTCTGTTAATGTAACGGCATGCAGCTCAGACTTGTGCCAGGTTGAAAGTGATAGGAAAATGTTACTAGGTCCTACGTTGTAAGATTGCCAACGCAACTTTTGTGGAACAGTTAGCAGGGTGTTCATTTAGACACATTCAGATACTGTCAGATTATTGAAAAGGTTGGCATATATGAAAGGGGCTTTAGCGGAAGTTTGACCTGCGGGGAAAGTGCTTTTTCAAATTCTGTTATTGGACAAATTCAGCACATTTACAAGCAGTTCTTATCAGATTTGGTGACTCTATACATGCAGTTTTAATGTAACAGTGATCATCAACACTGTAGTTTCAGCTAATTTCCCATTATTTTAAATGGGAGCCTGATCCTGTTAACCTGAAATGACTGACATAGGATGTTCCCTTGATGACTGCCAAATGGTGAGATTTGATAATAAGGACTTTGGCTCAGCACCTTGAGGTGTTACTGACTTAGCACACAGACATGGAAGTGGTACTCATCTATCTTTTGGCAAGAAAGTGTAAGGAAATCAATGCTACTGTTTCATTTCTGCAAATCAGGATTTACCTTGTGAGTTCCTGTGCTGCTGTCCGGGTCCATTTTGGAGACCGTCATCTGTGAAAACAAAGCTCACATGCTTTTGATTCAAAGTGGAAACAGGTCTGAAATAAATACCCACTGGTGATGTATTGCACTTGGCTTTGTACGGAAAGAATGAACAAAAGATATTGATCTGATATTTTGAGCTTTGTTTACAAATCTAGCAACACGCCGGGACTAACAGCTCCTCCAGGCCTCCAGGTCCGGTGCACATGCAAATACACCACCAGAGAGAAGCTATTGTTTGACTGGTATTGTACGGAGGAACACAATGTGTGTATGTGTGTGTGGGTGACTTGAGTTTTGCATAGATATACAAGTGCATGTCTCTTTCCAGGGTCACTCCTACATAGTTTATTTATATTTACACCTACAAAGTGTGAATATAAATAAATGTGCATTACTGGAATTGTGAATACTTGGAATGTTTTATGGAGAAATGTGGTCACATAGAGTCCACGTCTTATTTAAGCTTTTAAAAAAATAAGGAAAAACAACGTGTTTGCTTAAAAACAATGTAAAAAGACCAAATATGTGTGCACAAAACGAGCAATCTGGAACCAACACTTATCCTCTCTCGCACGTGTTATTTTTTTCTGCACTGTTCCTGCCGGGGGAAGTGCGAGCGGCGTGTATGTTTGTGTGTATCCCATGCGAGCGTGCACGTTTGTGTATGTATAGTGTACGGCGAAACTGCTTTCAAAATGCAACTCACCCATGTTTACTGTCATCATCAGGAAGTGGCCCTGTTGAACTCGAGCGCAGAGCTCAACTTCTCTCGGCAAGCAAAGACTTCACCCTGAGAGCCGAAAAACAAAAACAACAAGGTGTCAACATCCAAGAACTGTGCCATTTTCCTTCGGCCTGGCACGGTAATAATATTTCTGTGACTGCACAAAAACACTGACAAAACAGGACGCAGGTGGTAGTATTAACACAAAGCGTTTATTTTCCACATCGGTGTCACCGCTCCTGTTATTTATTTAATCTTTATTTAACCCGCTCTCTTGAGATTGACATATCCTTTTTCTGAAAACCGCTGGCAGAAAAATAACAACACAACAGCCAGAGAGCCGCATTGATGCTGGTAACTCAATCCTCTGCATGCCCCCACGACTCTTTATTGCCACTCGGAAAAACCACCAGACAGCATCAGTGAGGGAATTCCTTGGCGTTTGATGACGGAGGAGCCACATGCCCCTGAGATCCCACGATGCAGCAGCGAGGCAGGCGTGGGCGTTTGCCTCGCCACCTGCCTCAGGTTAAAATCACGAGCATTTCCAAAACAAAGCCGGTGCCTTCTTCGTGCATTAAGCCGCAGCAGAAAAGCGGCTGTCACATCCCATAATAGCACGATCCAGAATAGAGTCTTTCACCTGTGACGTTTTGTGTTCCACTGATCACAGTTAGTGCAGAATGAAGGAGAAAATGCTGCAATTTTGCAGAGTGAACTGCTTCCCAAAAATCCATCTCACACTGTTTACATATAGGAAACCATCATTTCATGCTGCAGGCCGCTGAAATGGTGACGCTTCTTAAAGATGATGCTACATCCTGTAATAGGGTACATGCAGATGGTTCTCATACAAACACTGTGGGAAATATTTGTTTGTTCTTTGAATGCAGGCTTTGCAAAAGAGGAAGAGGAACTAGAGAAACAGCTGCACTACTGTGTGTTGTGATATTAAAATAAGTGCGGTGGTTTATGAGCTGCCGTGTTCCCATTTGCAGTTTAAAAAAAAAGCCATGAAAGGCTTCAGAAATGTGATTAAGGTGAAGCAAGTAGAGACGGCAAATTAGGGGTGAACAACTAATTGAAATGTTATTGACAGTATAACAATATGATCAAACGCAATATTCAAATTGCTGCAATTTTTCTGAAAAAAGGTAAAATTAGCCAAAAAATACAACCACAGTGAATCACTGTGGAGCTACAGTTATATTTTCCAGACATAAGAGAATATGCTTGTTTGGTACAGACTGTGGAAAAATTCACATTTTCACTAATTCTAAATTATTTAAAAAAGTAAAAGAAAGAAATGAAATTTAAAAAAAAAATCATTATTTCCTCTAAAACTGTGACTCACATCACAATAGCTGTCAGAATAATGGCAATATGATCCTTTGTTTTTCTTTTTTCTTTTTCTTTTGTTGCATATCGTTCAGCCCTACAGATATGACATTTTCACTGCACGATTGTTGTGGCCAGGAGAATTCACAACAATGTTATTATTGCAATATCATAAAAATAAGTTTAGTTTAAGCTAATGTTACATTATTATCTACTTACATATTATTCATTTATACAGAATCAATTACTTAAATGCTTGCTTATTTTTGAAGAAAGAGAATGTGCATCCATTTCCAGGTTAAAAGTAACTCTTGTAATTTTCTTTTAAAAAAGAGAGAGAGTGAGGGAGAATTCTGTCTTTCTTCCTTCCCAATACATACATTTGCCAAGCAACCTGTCAGTGTTTTAGTATTTAAGAGCATCAGATTCATAGCGATTTTATCTACAACACTGTCGACAGATAATATGAAACAATGCTATCGGTCAGATTCACCTTTAACTTTGGCTATTGTCTCTTTCATTGAAAATCAATTTCATTTAAAATACAAAAGTATTTGTAACCATAACTGTACTGCATGTTGCTCCAATGTAGGTGTGTCAAACGGATAGTTGCTATTTACATTTTATCATAAGTGTATTTTAACATCATATCAGTCTTTCAATTTGTAAATATCACACTTGTTGTTGATACAGGTGTAACACGCCAGATTCAGCTGTATACTCCGGGGTATACTTCGGCCAAGGCTAGTTTATACCCCAGGGCTAGAACAGATGTAGACATATTATGCTGACATAAAGATGACTTATGGTGCACAGATGAAGTCAATCTTAATTTAGGCACAAATCAAAGATGACACAAAGAGCTATTATACTGAAATCTGTTATACAGAAACAATTGAAAGTAACACCAGCCAATGTGGATGCGCTTTGATAATGTTTTGCTTACAGCATAAATTTTTCTTGGTTTCCAGTTCAGTTTTTCCTTTGATTTGAACTTTTTCAATTGTAATTAGCTCAAGGGCATTCTACTTCTGTTCTTTCATGATGTCTTTGTAAGACAAAACAAAACAACAAAACTAAATAACTTAATTAAGAGTTTAATATGCTTAATCTTTATGTGCCAACAGGTATACCTTGGTCGGGGGCTTAATCTGGCCCGTTACACCTCTATATGGTGGCGCACCCAGCCTCACTAAAGTCAACTATGCATCAATATCCATGTTAATTTTGACAACTTAAGCCAGAAGTTCCCAAACTTTTCAGCCTCTGACCCCCAAAATAACTCATGACCCAAGTATCCACCAAGGTGGTTAAAGCTACATCAACAAAGAATGACACAGCAGCTTAAAAAAACCTTTTATTTTGTAGTAATTTAACATAAACTAGTAGCAGAATACATCAGCCAAAGTGATCTCCATGTCTAAACTGTAACCCTAAGTAAACACAGAGGATGTAGATGCAGCTGACTCATAGGTGTTGTTGATGTTGCAGTTCAAAAATACATTTGGGGGATTTTAATTATTATTTTCATCTCAAACTCACCTATTGGCACATGTGGGCACAATGCTTGGAGCCCAGCAGGTCAACATTAGATGATCCTCCACAGTTAGTCACAATCTGTATTTAAAGTGACTTGCTGCAAATTATCTGAAGAAACTTGTGGAGACAAAGAAAATCTGAAGGAAATGAAATTAAACTGATTTTATTTTAATATTACAATTATTTTTCATCCATTGTAACAATTCCGGTTAAATAAAAATACTATTTCTAGTGATTTTAGATCCTATTCGATGTCTGAAAATCATCTTGTCACAGGTGCATTTTATTGATTCTGCACAGTTTTTTTTTTCTCCAAGGAATAAGGTGCAGTTTTATTCTTTCGGGGTTAACAGGTTGCAGTGGCTGAGTGATCTGAGAACTAGCTGCTGCTTGTTGCTACACACAGACAACACAGAATCACAGCTACTGTTGTCAGTGACTACAGTCTAAAACTCGCAGTGTTTCAGCGACAGAGCCAACATTTGATGTCAGCGCTGCAGTTTGACTCAAACGCCTCAGTTCTGCTGCTGTGACGATGTTTTGTGATGTACTTTTGCACTCACGTGATTAATTGCTTAGTTCCACTCAAAGGTAGAAGAGTCCCAATATGAGGTGATGTGTGATTTAATGAAAAATAATGGTGATAAAGAGAAAAAATAAATAAGAAAAATAATAAGTTTAAGATTTCTTTGGCAGATTGAGCTCGTGGGAGTCGCAGCATCAACAAACGTCAACATCAGCTCCTTAGAAAAAGACTAAAGAGCCTCTAGAGAGATTATTGGCAACTCTCCCCAGATATTTAACGTCTTAAAGCATCATTTACTTTTTGTTTGGCTATCTCCAGTGTCCATGTGTTTTTAAAGTCCCACATCAGCGCGTACAGTACCACAACATCCACATCACAGATAAATGCTTGTCTGCACAGACACAAACACTTTCTCTTCATGCCAGCCCAGAAAACTTTTCATAAAAGCAATAAAAGGCCGCCACCAGAGCAATTTACAGCCTGAGGGGCCGAGTCACAGGGTGCCGGCCGGGTTTGAACACAATGCGCTGCTGTCAGTGCACACAAATCACAAGAGCAGAAGGGTTGGAAAGCCACAACTTAAGAACAAAAAACATGCAGCGCAGGCACAAAAAAAAAAAGATTCAAGGGCATCCACTGTATGATAACAGGGTGTTCTAAATATGTCACAATATGAGCGTTAAATGTGGGTAAACTGTGTTCGGTGTGTTTGATATAAGGTGGTGAAGTGTGAAGAGGAGAGGAAATATGATAAAGCTCTGTATCAGGCTTGTGTGGTGCTGTTGACCACACATGAAAGAGATGAAGAACAGCCACAAGACAGGTGGTCTCCTAACACCACGCCGCCCAGTCTGTTGACGCTGCACACACACACACACACACACACACACACATATATACACACACTCGCACAGGAACAGAACAGCCTCTGTGCGTTGCCAGCAAGTCACCAGATGGCCCATCTGCTTCGCCCCTCTGCCCAGCGTGATGCCAGGCTAGTGGTGCCCACTGATCGCCAGCCCAGTTCTCCACACACTCCTTGGCAGGCGGGCGACGTGACAGCCCCGCTCGTTGAAGATCAAATGCTAATCGCCGCTCGCTCTTGTTGCTCAGCAGCCACACGTCCTCCAGGGGAGAAGACTGTCTGTCTGAGCGCTCGACCGTTTGCGAGGGAGAACCAGAAAGCAAAAAAAAACCAAAAAACGCAGACGTACTTCAATCACTGTGGATAAAATCACCAGTCCTAATGTTTCACTGGCAGAGGCCTCTTCTTTGTCACAACATGAGGGGAGAGAGTTGAAATGACCGGTGAAAGTTAATGGCAAAAAGAGCAGCACGGGATGGGATTTCACACGAGGGCTGATGGGAATCAGACAAAGCAGCAGAGCCTCAAATCACACTCTGAGATTTTATTTTTCTTGGAATGATCGAAAAGGAGGCTGCAGCCAAAGACTGTGCAGGTCAGCACGTATATGCTTGCGATCATGGAGCGTATACGAACCTCTTTCAGCTCTGTTACATCACTCTCACCAAGTAAACACTGTGCTGTTGGCCTGGGTCTCCGAGGGAAACGCCCCCCCTCCTCAGACCAGACCAGAGGAAGGTCTGCTCTCCAGCTGCCTGGTGGCCCGAGCAGTATGACCTCATGTCTGACATCACTCTCGAGGAGTCCCAGAGAAATCTCCATTTCAGAGGTCGGCCTCTGACCTTAAGGGGCTCACTGGGTTTCCCCTCTCAAGCAAACATTGTCTGAATACTAAAATAGGTGATCCGTAAAGAGGAACGGACATCAGTAGGTGGTGAGAGATGAGCACATGTACGGAAGTCTTCTAAAGATATTATAGCTATAGAATGCTGATCCACTGAAGGCACCAAGAGCTTACATTTTCATCATAAACAGCTGTGAAACTAATTAATTTTGACAGTAAACATGACGATTCTCCAGTTTCCTCACGGTGGAAAATCTGCATATTAATCAGCATCAATGACAAAATGGTTTAACCCTCTGAAGACCAAAACCTGCTGGTGAATTTGAAAGGCACGTTGTCTTTTTTTATTTTAAAAAAGAGCCCAAATTCCACCATTTGTAAGAAGGAAAAACAGTAAAAACAGAAAAAAAATCGTTGGATTTTCACGTTTCCAGTGGTCCTTAAACTGCTCATCTGTGACAAGCTTTTCTGTGAGGAAATTCAGTCAAACCTCAGCTTAAAATCATAATATCTGTAAAAAATAAAGAATTCTACATTCCTCAGTGGAACTACGACGCCATGAATTATTCTAGTGCAATAAAAAGTTGTGGAAAAAAAAAATCATGGAACTTTTAGGATGAACTGCAGGTTGTGCACAGAGGGCAGACAGAAGACAAAACAAACCAAAATGTAAGAAGCAAAATATCTATATGATGTGAATACACCATTTTCCCAGTATTTCTAACACGTGGGCATTTGGTAAAATGTTATACATGTTGAATCCTGGTAAAATAAATAGTCAAAGAAATTAAAGTTTTGTTTTGTCTTTAAAAAAAAAAAATACTTCTGGCATTATAATTGTGTCATACGGCACAACAGACCTGTTCAAGTTCTCTCTACTTCTAGTCATGATTGTACTGTTTCTATAGAGGTGCAGGACTTTATGTTGCAGTGAATATTGAGTCCACAGTGACTAAAAATATGACAGGAGCAAAAAAATGGGTTTATAGAGTTAAAGAGCAGGACTGGCAGCAGGTTTTAAGCAGCATGGCAGTGTGTTTTCATTTTTTTGTCGTTAACAGGAGTGTTTAGACATTTTAGGAAGTGCCCTTATTTACTTTCTTGCTGAGAGATACGAAAATGAACACCACTGTCATATCTGTCAATAAATATGACAGGTTAGGTTAGTTTAGCATGAAAACTGAAAACAGACGGCTTGGTTCTATCCAACTCTAACACACACTTTTGTAGTTTTTGATGTAGTAGTAGATAGTTTTTACTGCAGTTAAATTAATTTGCAAACAGATAGATAGATAGATAGATAGATAGATAGATAGATAGATAGATAGATAGATAGATAGATAGATAGATAGATAGATAGATAGATAGATAGATAGATAGATAGATAGATAGATAGATAGATAGATAGATAGATAGATAGATAGATAGATAAAATAAGAATATGGTCACGTTATTGCACATATCAGGTTGTTGCATTCTATGGAGGTATTGTCTGTGATATTGCACATAGTGTTTGTCTTATTTACATTATTATTGCATTCATTCTGATTAATTCCAAAACTCAAGAGAGTTTCAAGAGTCTGCTCATTGATTTCCACATCATATAGAGGTAAATGGGAGCCAGTGCACACCTTCAACAGCAGGCTTAATGCATCCATATTTCTAAAGCAATAGAGCAAAATGCTAGCAGTACTGCCGAGTCATTCATGTACTTCTGATCTGATAAATCTGATAATGTGGGTTGCTGTATCCAAAATACAGCAAAAACATAAATTTGGACTGCTGGTGAGATCACATACAATGTGTCAGATGCCTGACATCATAATACCCGGTAGACTGTCTGAATCGCAGCTCAGGCAGGAAATGAAGTGTGATTAGTGAGCCGCGGCTATTTAGGCGACTTACTCTTTTTAAAAGGTCAACGGCGGGGGTGTCCTGTCCGCTGAACGCTTGCCAACACTGAGCTGTGGCCACCCCACATGAGTCACAGGGGCTCCGCCGGCTCATTCTGGGAAGTAAGACAATACCGTATGTCCTCTTGCTCAATAAGCCTGCTGAGGGTTTTTCTTTCTTTTTTTCTGTGCAGGGACACTCTTAAGGACTTGTGGGTGCTGGCAGAAGTGTGTGTGGGTGGAAGAACATCACTCCATGTGGGGCCCCAGCGCTCATTTATCACAACCTTGGCTCCCCTTGCTTCGTCTCGCAGGAGTCATCGCTGAGAGGAGATCCAAGCTCTTCAACGGGACACAAAGCTTAATAACTCCTTCCTACAGCACATCAAGAGCACTCTTCCTGTCATCCAGCACTAAATCTAGGTTTTATTTCAAATAAAGGAATTTCCCTTTTCATGTGAAGCCAATATTTTTGCATCCGTCTTTGTATCCACTGTAAATAAACGTACAATTAGAGACACTACAGTGCCGATGACTCAATGTTGACTGATCTCTTTGTCTTAATGAGCTTCATTAAGGGCTACATTTTAGGATTATGTTCTTTACTGATTAATTCAGACAATAAAGGAGAAACAGACATCACATTTTGCCCAGTATGATATCCTAAAATGCTTGTTTTCAGCATCCAACAGCCCCAAAACCAAATGAGGACAGAAATGCTACAAATGCTCACATGAAAATGCTTTGAAATTCAGCCAAATTCTAGGGATGGCAACAGTTACTCAGCTGCTCCACCACTTACTTCTGACTCAGACTCGACAGAAATATCTCAACCAATATGGATAAGTTGCCAAAAAATCTGGTACAGACACTCAGAGTTTAAAAAAAAGAAAAAGAAAAAGGATTTTTTCGCACATCTACTTCCTGAGACAGGTGTGCAGGAGAGCGATGAGCCGAACAGAAGTTTTAAACAGACTCCTCCACACCAACTAACTTACAAAACTACCTTCATTCCTGACTTTTCTATGCAAGATCTTCATCAGGCAAACAGTTCGTGACAAAGAGAAGACATCTTAAATGGGGAGTGGCTGCAAGTCTGCAACAAATCGCATTCCCTGCATGATATAGGGAAGGAACGAAGGCTAAAAGTTTTACTATTAGACAGTTTGCAATACCATATAGGAAGGAGGGAAAAAAATACTGAGAAGTCATAAATGTACCACAAACTTCTTTATATTAAGGGGAGATTAATAAGACATGTGTGTCTATACCCCATTAAGGAATAAACTTAATTCACAAAAAAATATACACTCCAAAATCTTGTCGGTTTCATTTGTAGATGTACCTATGAGGATAGATTTATATGGCAAAAAAACATTGATTGATAAATAAAACCCTTAATAATACATAGAACAGCGTCTAATGTGAACATTATATACTTACATACAAAAAGAATAATCAAATTCATCTCTGCCCAGTCAGAGTTGCATACAATAAATAAAATGGGTTCCTATAAATTGATCCTACAGGCCCGAAGAGGAAATAGCAATAAAAAATAATTAAATTAGCAAAGTTGAAGTCTGACATAATCATAAATTTACTTCATTCACTTTAGAGTGACTGTAGTACTCATCAACCTTCAATAAGTCCAAGGTACATGGCTAAATATTTGCAAAACTAATGATATCAGCCTCGGTCGTTCTTTGTGTTTAGAGCAAAATCAATAAAATGCAAAATGCTACATTACGATGGTGAACACACTGTATACTGCAAAATAGAATTAAAATATAGCAGCAAGGGTGCGGCAAAATATGTTTAAAAAAACTGTAGAACACTGTAAAGTTCAAAAATTGCAAAAATAGTAAAAATAACAACAAATAAATGTTTTTAAATATATATTTGTAGTTGATTTAAATACAGTAATACTGCATATTTTATGGTTACGTGCTGTTAAAGAATAAATTACTGTAAAAATTCTAAAAAAAAATTTAAAAATGCATGTAGTGTTCTGACCTGTTTTTTCCATAGTCAACATGTAAATTAATACTTTTTTTCTGTGATTTTGCTAGATTTTATGTTTATTGAAATAACATGAAAAATCTGTAAAATAACAGTTTTAAACAATATTTACTATTTTTCAGTGCTTTATATATACTTTTTTGGTCTAGTTTTTACAGTTAACATGTAAACCTGTAGATTTACATGTAACACGTGAATCTGCTGATCAGAACTGCTAGTATGGCACAAGCCTTGCTTTGTGGTTTTAAAGTTGGGCTTTGTAGAGACCAAAAGTTGAGTCTGCACCATTCAACTTGCCCACTGACCATAGATTTAAGTCTTGGTTTCATCGCCTGTGTTTTGAACCTGTTCTATTCCAAGCAGACAGTAGTGGTAACAAGAAAAAGTAGATTCATCTGAACCCACAGGGGCGTACGAATAGTGGATATTAATGTATTATTTAACTCAGTCCAGAGGTACTATCAGGCTCCAGAGTAAGAAGATCCTCCTCAGTGAAAGTGATGGCTCTATTAGCTCTATTAGCTCAGAGATAAGTAGATCTCTCTGCCATTACCATCAACCACACAACAAAAGAGAAAGAGCGATTCTCATGCCGTCCACAATGCATCCACTCCCAGGATCACCAGAACCATATTCACCAGCGAGAGGAATCTGTATAATCCGAAAAGTAAGCTGTTGTTTCCATTATGAGACGGCACGCTATTACAAGCGCATTCATTCACTGTGTTTCTCCACCCAGACACAGCCATGCACAACCGGCTCATGGACTTAAAGCCGCTTCAGGAGACAGAATGTCAAACAGCTGTGGGTTCAGGAAAAAGCAAAGAAAGTACGTCTGCTTTGCCACCAAGCTGTTTATCCACGAAGAGAGTCTCAGCTCTGGGCTTTTGATACTCAAGAGGCTGCGTGAGTGTGACAATGAGAAACCAAAAAGCAATTTCATGATTTAATTTCAAGAGGCTCCCCTGTCGATTCCATTTAACATCTCTGCAACAAACCGGCCTCGCTTCTTTATTTATACATAACACATTAAACACACGAGCACCGGCTGACATGGAAAAGCCCGTTGTGGTGTTTTGCGTGCAGACACACATTTGTCTTCGGTGTTATTGCATGACCTAGTCTGGCTGTATGTTGTCCATCCGGTCGTCCTTGCAGCCTCAGGCTCTGCTGCTGATGGCATTGTCCTTACGGTCAGACAGGCCGTGCAGACAAAGCTCAATCAGGACAACTTCCTCTGAGTTTCTGGAGCAGCGGGGGCTGGACCTCACTGAACTTTCACAGATAAAGAAAAGGGACTCAGACTCACTTCAGGGAGCAGTTTTTGCATACAATTTTGGACGCTTAATTCAAATCCGATCAAAGTCGTATTTTCTGCCTCTAGCCACATTACCACGTCACTGGTAACATGTTCTAACCGTGTGCACGTTTACAGCAAATAAAAGGCTGAAATATCTGGGCAAAGCAGTAATCCAGCACCATATATAAGCGCTACTGTCAGCACTTACTGCTTTACGTCATCTGGGGTGTGCCACAACACGCACAGCACACCTGAACTCGCTCAGGGTCAGTCTGTCTTCGTAGCGGCAAAACAAGCTGTTGTGGAAAACTGTGACCCTGGTGTTGGTTCACAGATTTACAGTTCAAACAAGGAGTCAGGTTCTTCAACTTAAAGCAGAGTGTCTTTAAGTAAGGCGGCAATCCAGGGAGATGACACAAACAGTAGGGAGGGACTTCTTTTAATTCTTTTATGACTGCAGAATCAGCAAAGTTGGGCCATTGAAACTGCACTGATGACCGCATGCCTGTTATTATTGGACACACAGTCGACTAGGCTGACAGATTAACAGTCTGGACCAGATAATAACCATTTGTCCAATTATCTGCATGGCGATTTTTTTTTCAAAAAACGATTTCCAATTGAATAAATTAATTAAAAAATCTACCACTTTGACTCTGATGCCGCCTCTTCACAGTATTTGAAGTAATAACCTATCAACAGTGAAGGATTAGGGCTGAAAAGTTCTCTTTTAATCAAACAAAGGCAGATTTAGATACAAAGATTGTCATTTTTACTGCAAATTATCAGTTCCAAATATCTGTCTGAAAACACTGAAAAAAACAAACACATTGATCAATGCCTATTGTTGATTGTTTAAAGACATTCCTGTATGTCTTCTTATAGCTACTTTAGTTTTGACCTGCCTCCAAGTGTTTGTTGCAGAAAAACAGGCATCTATCAACACTGATGACACAGTCCACGTAGCCAGTATTTCATCTCTGCAGACCAAAGAGTTGATTTTTTTTGCCCCACCAGACAAGACAATCCTCTCCTTCTCTCAACCTCAGAGTCTCTCAGCAAAGCCTGGAGATTTTCCTGAGTCTTTTACTTCAGATTGGCTTCTCAAAAAAGCTCTGATTGATGGATGGTGTGCTGTCTGGTTCTCCCACAGTGAGGCACGGTGGTGGTATTATCAAATATTTTTCAGGCTTAAGTTTTACGAGTATCGCAAAGGAGATTGAAGTAAATCAGGACAATCTAAACTAACTTTGGAGCATCACAAAATAGCTTGTTATTTTAATAGAGATTACCCTATCTTTAAAGTCACAACTGGGTCATGTCTTTCTATTGATTTGGGGTTAAAAAAATAAAAAAAGCAAATTTAACAGCAGCAATTCTATAAAACCTGACTTATAGTTTCAAGAATGCTCCAAAAAGAGACTACATTTCCCAAAATGCAATTCGTAGCATCTTGCATGTCTTTAAAACTCCACATCTCCAGTAAAGCAGAGGTGAAGAAGACATGTCTGTGTCATCTTAGACCGGTTAACAAGATGTGACACTCTCTCGCAACTAACGAGCAACTTTTTTGTTTTGTTTGCTGCTCTAACCAGGCAACGTCTTCAACAGGCTTCTCGAGACAACGTGATCATTCCCTCTACATGATTCACCGTAACCTTTGACCAGCAGCCTTCTGGTCAGTGGGCGTCTGGCCGGTGGTCAAGCTTCTGTTAGCGCAGCACATGAGAGCATGACTGCACAGCATTCAAAGAGTGGACAGTCTAATTAAGACAGTCAGCTCATGAGGCCTGCAGAACGTCGATTGTCCTGAGAGTTGACAGCAGCATGCTAGAGAGTTAACTTTCTCATGAGCCACATCTGTTCCACGCACTGCTTTCAAGGAGGAAAACACACCTCAGATGCCCTCTCAGAAAGGCTTCAAACCAAATCAACCTCACAACAAGTCAATCTATGAAGCAGAAAAGTCCCACCATGCCTCTCTTTGGTGGCATCTACTGTGGGATCCAGTCCTGTTATCAGCAAAAAGGCTTGTTTTGCTGGAGGCACACCAACCATATCTGTGGGTGGCTTCCACTTGACAGCTGGACTCTCACTTTAAGGCTACTTGGGAGCCCCAGGGCACGCCAAAGTGCTGATGAACTCATCCATCAGCTCGCTGCTCAGGCTCCGTCCTGCGAGTGCATGTCGTATTAATTTGACTCCATGAACACGACGGCCTCGTTAAAGTCTAATTTGGCACATCGTCTCAGGATCACACGTCAAGCACTGGATCACCTGCATCACTTTCACACTCCGGCAGCGGATGGAAACAGTTGGCAGAAAAATCAACCCGTGAAGGACTTTTCAGGACAAGAACAGAGGCTTCCTGCTCTCACCAAAAACACCAGTTTGACCGACCGCTGTGAATCACAGAGGTTTTGGAGGAGTGACAACAGGATGGGGAAAAAAAAAAGGACATGAATGAGTCTACAGGCAGATGATGACAATGACTTTCCAGAAATCCCTCACATCTCACAATCAACCACATCTAAAGAGGACTTTGAGCTGGAAACAACCACCGATAACCACATGCAAATTTCTATTCCAGCAAGAAATCATCTCCTCTTATAGGAAGAAAATTGACTTTTATACGTGTGAAGCTTCATTTTAGGCTTCATTGTGGGCTTTTCTTTGTCCAAATTCAAATTCCCTACAGAAACAGTTGCACTGAAATCCACTGGAGGCTGTCCAAGTAACAGTTTCCACTTGCAAGAAGGCCTGTCCAACAGGGCTGCTATCAGCAAGTAGATTGCACATGCTTGTGGTTTATTAGCACATCCATTCCAGCATTAATCACAGAAGTCATAACAGCTGCAAGTGTTTTTCTTTTATGTTGTTCTTGCTTTTGATGTGCTGTAAACAAGACATGACAAACAAACAGAGGAGGAAAAAGACTCTTACCTTGTTATCTTAGTGTGTCCATGTTCTGATTGTGGCTGCAGGATTTGTGAAGATGAGCTGATTGCGCGTTGGAAGTTATCACAGAGAGGAAAACAAAGGAAAACGGACAAATCCCAGCAGCAGATGAGGAGCAAATCTTCCCAAAACAGTGGTTCTGATATCCGGAAACTGCGCTCCGTCTGTGCTGGAGCGCAGAAAAACGAGCTGAAGGAGACCTGAGACGAAAAGGTCTCGTCCCGCCAGATGTGCAAGTAATCCAGAGGTGGGGCTGAAGCGGCACAAAGTGCAGCCGCAAGACGGGGATCGGAGGAAAGTTTTCTCGCCCTGCGCTTCGCTCGTCTCCACACACACTGAGAGAGAGGAGCCGAGTTTCTCCCGGAGCTGCGCCTCTGATGTCAGCAACAACGTGAGCTCCAGGAAGTGGTGACGCTCTCCGGAGCTGCGTTTCCAAGGCAGCGGCGGCAAAGTGTAGCGAGGGGCGCCCCCGTGTGGACACCGGGAGGTACCGCAAGACACACCGGCTCTGTTTGCTGTCCAGTCTGCGTGGCTAGATTGGTTATGAGAAAGTTCTGCAAAGTTTTAACAATATTTTCAACTTGAAGTTTTCTTGTAGTTCCCAGAGTGTTCTTCTTGAAATAATTAAAAATGTTCTAAAAAAGTCTGGTGAGGACATTGTTGGACTATTATTGCTCCAAGGTTCTCCAAACACGGAAAACGTTCTTCCTTTGTCATCATGTAACACTGTGGGAACATTGTGGGAACATTTTGTAGATTCCATCATGTGTTCCCTCAACAATGACTGCAAAACTGAATCAGAATATTGCAACCAGAATGTTCCATCTTCACTAATATTTAACAGCACAGGAACAGCTTATGAAGAGCGTTCTTGCATCTGAAGTCCAAATCTGGAAATATTTTTTTTGACTATTGATTTGAGAACATTCTTCCTTTGTTACCATGTAACATTGTGGGAACACTTTATAGATTCTATAATATGCATTTCTTCAACAACATCCCCAAAACGTCCCAGTTTGTTAATATCTCACTATGGGAATATCCTATAAAGAATATTCTGTCATCTAAGGTCCAAATGTGGAAAATATTTTTTGAATGTTGGTTTGAGAAGGTTCTCCCTTTGTTATCACATAACAATGTGGGAACGTTTTATAGAATCCATCATGTGTTCCCTCAGTGACCCTCAATGACCCCAAAAGATAATCAGAACATTGCAGCCAGAATGTTCCATCTTTGCTAATATTTAGCAGCACAGGAACAGCTTATAAAGAGCATTTACTCATCTGAAGTCCAAATCTAGAAAATGTTTTTTGACTATTGATTTGAGAACATTCTTCTCATGTCAACATGTAACACTGTGGGAAGCAAATTTTCATAAAATGTTCTTTGAGCATTCGATTAGACATTTTCTCCACTAATTATTTAGAACTCGGAGGTTATCGGAGCCACTGTTGTGGCTGGGTAGTCTGCAAAGAAAGTGGTTGAAGACTTCTGTCATCCCCGAAGCCAACACATGACAACTAGATCGCCAACAGGAAATTTATAGATCTGCAACATGCTGCTACCCATGTTTACGCATGTTTGCATTCAACTACACCTTGTATGTACTTTTTGCACTACTTTAAGCCATTAAATTTTTGCAAATGTTCAGTAAGTAGATGTACAACATGAGTCACTCTACTGTTTTTATAGTTGTTAATACATTAAATAAGCTAAATCACATTTTTCATAGCAACAACTATATATTCTGTTTATCTACTAGATATTTATATTTGATATTTGCCTATTTCTTAATGGACTTTTTTTTTGAAATTCTGATTTTGTGAATACACTGACAGGACTGCTGCTTCATTACGTCATACACTGCATAATGACTGAACTGCGGCCCATAAGGAGCACATGCTATAACTCAAGTTAAAGTGGACTAACCTGTTTTATTCACTGTTATTTTCCATCGATTTTATAACCTGAGGTGATATTTGTGCCCCTCCCTTGACCAGATTATACCTCCCACGCAAGTTTATTTTTACAACACCTTATCATACACACAGACCATTCAAAGTAAAGTACAAAATGACAATGAATAAAATTAAATGAATTAATCTCAATAAATACATTTGAAAAACAGTATAGACAAGCTGAATAAAATGCATGCAAATTTTCTTAGGATAATTTAAATTAATGGCAAAAAGAAAAGATGCAAAAATGTGTGAGTGTAAAAGATAAAACATACAATAAAATATGAACAAAATTTTATTAAAATTAAGTGAATAAAAGTGCTTAAATGTACAAAATAAAATGATTGATGAAAAGCATTGGAAACAAGAACTGTATTGATCTTACTTTTAAAAATAGCTAAATTTGGGGTAAATCTAAGTTCTAAGAGGAGCTGGTTCCAGCAGTATAATGACTAAATACCATTTCATCTTGTTTTGTCTGAACTCTGAGCTCCACCACTGACTAGTCTCTGCAAATTTTAGAGACCCTCCAGGTGTGTGCTTAGCAAACATATATCCGATACATTATGGATTCGCATACTACAGTATTATGTTTTTATTTCACAGGCTGATGACACAATATTATCCACTACAACGCACAATTTAATCACTTTAATGCCCTTGCAAACTAATCGTATGCAGGCTACAATGAATCATGAGCTGAATAAAACATTCCATTGGCTTTGAACGAATGAGCTATCCCTGAATTTACCAAAAAGGAAACAAATGTTATTGCAACGTGAGTCACCAACTTTTAAAATTCAGTGACTCTCCACCAAAGCTAACAAACTGCTTCAGCTGTCTCGGCATTGACATTTAGATTTCAAATTCTCTCAAACACAATATCAAAGCTATCAGGATTTTAGCTAAATTAAAACATGATTTGCCAGACTAATTACTTCACACAATGCTTTACTTTTGCCCACAACCCTGTAGTATAAAGCAGATATATTATGTCTAATATCCTTCCATGTAAAATGATCACTCAGAGAGAAAGGCAGAAGTGATAGAAAGGTTTGGTTTCACACAATCTGCCTCTGACAGGCTGCCCTCCAAATCACATACCGTTTCTTTTTCTTCTAAGTACAGCTGCCTATACAAAGTACACACCGCTTCATGCAGTTTGAATGCATACTACTGCGTCATAACTGTGTGTCTTAAACGCTGACAATCTGTAGTGCAAAATGAGCTTTCATCTGTCTGTGCTCATGCAGACATATGTGATGCAGCTGCACAGAAGACTGTGGATCAGAACGGCCAGAAAAGCACGCTGACTTAGATACTGCAAATCTGTCCAAACATAAAGGAACATCCTGGAATTTTGGGCAAGCTGTGTCTGACATACTATGTATTGGGACATTCTGACATATTACATACTATGGATACTGGACCGCAGCCTCAGTCACAGAGACAGGGAGAGTCTTCTTCCTGAAGCAGCAGCTCAGCTGGATTTGAAACTACAAACACTGAAACAGCCCATTTCAAACTGGGCTAAAACTAAAAGTAGAATTAATCCTATTTGCAGTATTTTGTGTGGAAAAATTTAAAGGCACATTCTGGGGATGTCTAAAAACTTTCAGTAATTTACTTAAGCAGTGCACAAGATGGATTCAAACCATCTCTGGATTTTTTATTTTTTTGAACATGTAATCAAATTGTGTAAAGTAGAATTTCCCTCTGGGGATTAATAAAGTCTGGCTAAAAAGTCTAAATTAAAGCTCCCGACAACGCTGTTAAAAATCATCAGCTATATACATGAAAATATTGCATTTTGCGTACAATACAATGTTTTCATGTATATGTAGTTGATGATTTTTGAGACCTTCAGGGCCAGATGAAGTCTATATTATCATGTTTCATAAGAGAACAGAGCTAACCTTTAAAATCTGATTTATTAATCAAATATTTCTGTATTTTATTACTTTATTCATTTATTTAATTCCAGCACGTGGCTCTGGATAGTCAATATGTCTTCTTTATTAACAGAACAACATCATTATGATCTAACAAAACTGATCTTACCAGAGATACAATCAGGCTATTACGATATGCAGAAAAGTAGTTGTGCAGATACAGAACACAGTAAGGGAGCCACCCATTGTGACATACTGTAGGTTCTGATCACTTGTGGACAGCCACATAAAAAAAACTTGAAGGACTTTTAGCAAAACTTTGCTTTAATCTGGAGATTCTCATATCCTCTACCTTGTCAGGACACCACACTTTATGCACTAAGACAGCAGCAGTGTCGGCAGATGTTGCACTGTTCCATGATGGACCTTTCTATACCTCTTTAATCAGCTGTTTTGTTTAACTACAATAATTTAGCGTTTTGGAAGACTAGATGAAGTGTCTGATGGCAAAAGTAGCAGCATTTTCTCAGGTAGTGATCATTAGTACTTCACACAGTGATATGTACTCCTCATTAGTGCAGTCGTGCTGCTTCTAACAGCTCTCTCTTGATCTCAGAGGGCTTCTAGTATCTGTCAACATTGCTCTTTTATGTTTTCTGTTTAAACCACAAGGTAAAATCCCTGACAGTTTACTAATTAGTAAAGCCTCACCAAATCATCATCATTAATCAAATTCCTCCCGTCACTGTATCTATTTGAACCATTACCAGCAGGACATGTGTGTTAGAAACCTACAACACTGTCATATTTGGACAGCTGAGACTCCACTCATCCTTTCATTTGCGTGCAGAGCATGTTGTGTTCAATCAGGAAGCGAGCTGACGTGAGCTCCAGACTAATGGACAGTGACTGAGACAGTCGCTCATATTTGTCACGAACAGGCAGTAAACATGTGGCAGCGCATCACTGACTCAGGAAATGAATGACTGTGTTATTTATCCCCACTTCTGTTTTTATTGTGCAGCCGAGAAGAGAGGCTACCTGTGCCTCAAAAACAATTTGCAATGGTCACAAAAACACAACCCTGGGCAGTCGTGTCTCCGCTTTCCAGCATATTAGACCTCATGTTCAGAATAACTAATGCTCCACTGACCTTGGCCCCAGCACCACTCTCTTCAGATTAGTTCCACACAGCACTGTTTTATTGTGATCAGACATGCCCTTGGTCTGTGTAAGATTGCTTGAGTGCAATGAATATCAATTGGACATTTGCATCCCTCTGCGGATTTGCAGAGCTTGTAGGTGTCTGTACTGTTAAACTGTGGCGTGGATGAACACCACATGCAGCTGTTATGAACAGTAACAGTCTGAATGTGTGTGTAAGAAAGAGCCTCTGTGGTTTTTGCAGCATCACTTGGGAGAATTTGAGAGAGGTTTGTGGCCTGCAAGTGAAAGTCGGTTTAATGGATAGAGGTGCTTTCTCACATTGTACAAATTTCCTTCCCCTTCCAAATGACAAATTAAAGTAGGTGTTGGAGAGATGTAACACCATTCTTCCACAACAATTTGGTGTGTTGATGATATTGTTGGGGAGCACGGCCTCACATGTTCCAAAATCTCCCATATAGGTGTTAAAAATTGGGCTGAGATCAGGTGATTGTTATAAAATCACAGTGACACCTTATGCCCTATGGATGGATTGGAAGAGACCACTCCTATCAGAATAGAAATTTTGCATCAAAGGATAAATTTGATCACTTGGAGCGACTTTGTATTGATTTGCTGTGAACCTTCCCTCTAAGGCAGGGGTGTCTAGCTCATTTTAGTTCAGGGGCCATATTCAGGCCAATTTGATCTCAAGTGGGCCGGACCAGGAAAATCATAACCTAGAAATAACCACACCTCCAACTTTTTCCTTTGTTTTAGTGAAAAAAAACTACGTTCTGAAAATGTTCACATTTAAGGAATTATCTTTTTACAAAAGATTATGAACAACCTGAAATTTCTTAAGAAAAATAAATTCAATTTCAACAACATTATGCCTCATTTACACATTACAACTTACAGATCACAGAGTGTCTACCAAGGCACAAAACATTTAATCACAGGTATCTGGAACTGAATGATGTAGTATTTTACTTTATTATCAAAAGGACAAAAGACAAACTAAAAGAAGACAAAAAAACAACAAAAGCAAGACAAAATATTACAAAAATGAGACGCAAAACGACAAAAGTGAGAAACAAAATGACAAGAAGAAAGATAAGCAGCACAAAACAAAACAAAAAAAGAGAAAAAAATTAGACAAAAAAGTTTGAAAGCGCCAAAAAATTAGACAAAAAATGACAATAGACTAACAACACAAGTGAGACAAAAAAAATCCAAAACGACAAAAATGATACACGAAACAACGAATAAAGCGAAACACAAAATGACAAAAATAAGACAAAAAACACAAGTGAGACAAAAAGGAAACGCAAAATGACGAAAACAAGAAACAAAACGACAAAACCATGAGACAAACGAGAAAAGTCAGATAAAATAGACAAAAAAAACAACAAAAATAAACAAAAATGAGACACTCAATGACAAAAGAACAATGAGCAATATAGTATTTTATTTTATGATCAAAATAACTTGTCATAGTCTAGAAATTATTTTAAATTTCTAATTTTACAAATTTGCAGTTAATGTCTTCTCTGTAATTTTTACACTTTGTAAAGTCATCCGCATGTTTGACACCCCTGCTCTAAGGTGACAAGTGAACCCAAACCATGCCAGCAGAATACCCACAACAGTATAACAGACCCTGCAGATGACCTTCATAGGGGTCAAGGGTTCAGATATTTTCTTTTATAAGAAAATAATGTTTGGTCTGTTGCTATGTTTCAAGGAGCAACATTGCTTCACACCACCTTCAATCGATTTTATGTTTATTTGAAGCATGAATTATTGATCTGTTAGTGAATTCCAGTATGTTTGTATGTGTTTTACAGCAGCTATTTCTTTAGTAGCGATACATGAATCTTCAATCCCCAGTTCACACCAATAAATTCTGTCACAGTGACTTCCAGCCAAGTGAGAGGTGCCCAAAGGTTACAGATCTGACATGAGCCCTTTGTTTACTGAGTCCCAGGAGCTCTGAAACTGTGGGAGTTCTCATCATGTTTTGGGTAAAAAACCTTTACTTTCCCCGCAGCGCTGGAACAAGCTGCTAAGGTGTATGTGCTGTTAAACATGGTTGCATATTTATCTTTCAAGACATTATTTTTTAATCTTTGCTAAAGGGTCTTCTGGAAAAATCAGTTAATCGCTCAAGGGGGAAACTGCAGCTAAAATTGACTTGTTGGAGCACAACTCAAAACCACAGGAAACCCTAAAAATACTGGAGATCAAGAATGATTACAGTAAATGGTAGATTTCTTACTCAGCACACTGTGGGCAAAGCTGCAATTCCCAGTATCTAAACATAAAGGAGAAGGTTTTTGCGAACAGTTAACACTTATTTGAACGTTTAAGACTAATTTGAAAAAATCTACCAGAAAAATGCAGAATTTAATGCTCAGGCAAGCTTTCCTATCATCCTACTTTGGTGTTTTTTTATTTGAAAATTGTTTCTCAGGCATATTGCATGGGACGCATGTCCACTCAGACCGAAATGAGAGTTGCTGCTGCACGAGATAACTGGATGACTTAACGTTTAAACACTGATTTTCCTCGGAATCTCCCTTCGTTCACCACAAGTTGCAATGCCTCTATGTAATATACAAGTAAAAAAAGCGGGTGATTAAATGTCTTCAGTTTCATGTGTCAAATCAACTCAAATTCACATTTAACCGCATAAATCACTGATTGGTATGTAAACGTGAAGTTTGAGCAAAGGCAATTTAATCAAGACTTTAGGAGCATCTAATGTATGTTAAGTGTCTTTAGGTCTTTAGGTGTAGCTTCACATTACAAAATGTCTTGATGGGAAATCAGTAAAAACTTAATTTTATGATCACCAAAACTGTTAAATACTGTTGTATGTAATTAAATGACACCTGACGAGTTGTTCTTTATATTTATTTACATTCTTACAGACGAAAGTCTGTAAAGATTTAAGGCGAGCTGATAAAAAGCAGCTAGTGATTGTGATGTTATAAAGACTTGCAACTTGTCCTGTGCACCTCATCAAAGGATCCTTTTCCCTGGAGCTGCAGAATGAGGGGAGACTTCACCAGAGGAGACTGGACAACCACCAGGGCCCTGAACTCTTTGCCCTCACTAAAACACACAACATGTAGACAACTGAAACTTAGGTAGGATTTGGATATGTTATCAAAATAATAAAAATGTTTTGATTTACACATTAGAGTTTAATATTTGCCAGGGGCTTTTTAACAGACCTGGGAGTGAAGCTGATCTGAAGACTCTGGCTGCAGCGGGCAGCATTGAGCTCCTTGGATCTGAGCAACCCAAAGTCTGGTGTAACTCTGAACACACTGGAGTCTCCTGATTCCACACACAGTGAACACACACAGTTAAGGCTGACAAGTTAGTCAAACAAAGGAAATATAAAGGATATTTGACGTTATGGGCTTCATTCTTCCTTTCATTTTTCATCACAGACATATTATTCTTTACAATAAATGTATTACTGTTAGTTGTGAAGAGTTTTGTGTGATTACTGATAAGTGATTTCCAGTAGGTGTGAGCTCCATGGCAGTAGAGGTTCACTTCTCTGGTTTGTGTCTGCCCCACGTAGCAGAGCCCAAAGTTGATGCTGTCAGTGGACAGACGCAGTGTACAAAGTTCCAGATTTGCACGGAGAGGCACTGTCTGCACAGAAGAAATGAATAATGTGAGCTCACATATTATCAGTTACTTATAAATGATCATACTGTCGTCTCTCACCTGGCGGCCGCTGTTGCTGTAGTGGATCAGAAGGTTTTGTTCAAATCTCAGCTTCCTTTGCCCTTTTGCACTGTGGATCAGCATCGCACCAGGAGGGGTTTCCTCATCTGTCTGGTCCAAATGGTCCAGAAGGGATGAAGAACAGTGAAAGGCCACTTTCACCTAGAATTCACAGTAAAGAGTAAGAACAAATCAGATCAAAACCTGCTGTGCTACTCAGTCTAATATATATCCATGATTGCCTCTCCTCATCTCACCCGCATGCTGTGTTGAGGCTGAAGCACTAGAGATTGATTTTCCCCAGTAGGAGGGTTGTTGGAGGTGCTGGTTCGGGCTCGAGGTTGCGACTTGAGCACGAAAAATGGAGGCTGAGTCTTGAGTCTGAAGTGTAGGGGGATCTCTGAGGTGTTTGTCAGCTTAAACGTCTGTGTGATGTCGAACTCCCGCAGTACTACCTGCAGAACAAAAGCAGCCAAAAAAAACAGCACTGGCTGCTGAGAAATGCTGCACACACTTGGGACCAGCAGCTCATGTATGCACCTCAGCACAGTTAATTAGTGTTGTAGATTTCTCAGACCAACCTCCTTGTCTGATTGTGCCCTCAGTAAATCACCGGCCGAGGCATGAAACTCCAGCACCCCGTCGTCCTCCTCCATCTGCACTAACAGCCTGCAGCAACGGGAAGTCCAGAGGAAGATATGCGACTTAATCAGACCACCTCTGAGCTGTTTTTGCCTAACCTCAGCTTATTTTAATTTGGGAAATATAAATTGAGTTGGATGCATTAGAGGTCTGGGGAACATAAATAGTATGATTGTAATTGCTTACACTGCAGGTTTCACGGCTGCAAGTAGATCCATTCTGACGGGCTCTAAATCTAAACCTTGAGCCCTTCCAACTCTACCCGGGACACAGGCAGCCATCTGTAAAACACAACAACACAATACAGGAATTTAACTTGGATCTGAGTTATTAACCGTTTGCCTTTTTTAGGATTTGCTATTAAAACATACTCATTTGTGTACTGAGTATCTTACCTGAGAGTCGAGGCTCATGAAACCCACAGCCAAACCCACACATCTGGACTCACAAGCTGACTCAGAAAGAGTCAGAGGGGTGAAGGATACATGGATAGTTCCACTGCCCTTAGCTGGAATCACCTTGAGATACAAACAGCAAAGAATCCATCACTATTCAGATGAAGCAGTGGTAGTGTTTGAGCTGTAAACTACAAGCAGGTGGCTAAAATCTTCACAGCATACTATCTGTTGTGGTGTGATGCAGTAGGGGTAATCTGAGAGGTTGCCCATATGAGGTCTGATGTGCACAGAGATGAGTTTTTTCTTCTCAGGAAACGGATAAAGACAAGTTTCCTCTTCTTCCTCACGATCATCCTCTGGTAAAACTTCCTCCTCTTCCACATCCTGAAATCAATAGAAAAAAGGCTGCGTTTGAGCCAGTGGAAGAATAAAATGTGCATTTATGTGTGTACAATCACTGACATTCTATCCATGAGGACTTCTCAAAGGCCATGTGATGAAAGCCTTATGTTTATGTATCTGTGTTCTGGTGTTAAATGCACTCACAGTCACGCTTTGGAGAGATGAGCTTGTTCCCTCCGAGCCACGGGTTTCACCCCTCTCCCAGACTGTTTGAATGTTCCCATCAGAAAGCCTTAACGCCCCACTCAGCAACTCATTGCCATCAGCATCTTTAATCGGGAAGGCGTCTCCATATGTCACGACAAGATCCACCAGTTTACGGTCATTCTGATCTATGTTGTAAATCTCCCAGTCAATGCGAATATCTGTTACAAATCAAATGTATGCAGATTAGGAATATGGACACACTAAAACATATTCCTAGAGGACAGTGGAGTAGCTCAGGAGTCTGCAAAGCCACTAAATGTTTGCTATTTGCTATGCAATCAAATAAAATAGACTGCATAGCAAATAAAAGGCCAGTCATAAGTGACACACTCAAAACAAGACCAATAAAAAAGAAACAAGACCTTACAAATGTCTGCCACAGACTCAGTCATTCACGTCTTTATTCATAAACCTATTCTTGGTTTCTCCCCTTCATATCTATGAGTCTATTATCTTCAAAAAGCACAAGGAGCTATTGTCTTTGTTCCCAGGATTTATTCCTGCTATCTGTTCCTAGAGGTTGGACTGAATTGAGTAAAAGTGTTTAAGCATGCTGCTCCCTTTGCCTGGAATCAGTTGCAAAATTGCCTGAATCTTCAAGAGCTGATCTCACTAAATGAGTTCAAAGCAACTTTGCGTGACTTGAAGGCAGATACGTTCAGATGAACATGTTAGGATTGACTCAAATTGCAACGGTATGATCTTTAACATTAATGACTTGTGACATGTATTTTGCCATTTTATGATACTGGAGCACACTATTGGTTTTCATGTAAACTTTATTTAAATTGTATGTCTGCAACCTGTTAAAAAGTAGGTAGGAATTACAGGCTTTCTGTACATGTATGTGTTTAGTGGAATGACTCCACACACTCTTAGATGACTAAAAAGACTAATTAGCCACTAAAAATTAAACTGAAGGGTTCTTTTCCCCTGTACTCTCTCCAAAGTCTACTAAAGTCTACTAAATTACTGTTAAGGATGCATGATATTAAATTTTTGTTGATATTTCATATGCCGATATTTTCCCAGTTCATTTAGGCCAGTTACTAATACCGATATATGCACATAATCTTTCCAGCTAACTGCAGAGAACACCAATTCTTTCCTTTATTCCTGCTGTTGTTGTGATCACAGTGGCAGGTGCAGACATAAAATACAATGATTTTCAGTTGTATACATCCACTATCCACTACTGCTAATTTAATTTCTAACTAGCTGTAGAGGCGTAGAGGATTTATCTGTCTATCAGTCTGTGCCAACAGTGATATTTTCATGTCATTGTGCATCCCTAGTTATTAAAAGCCAAATTTCTTTACACGAATAATGTTCTGAAATGTTGCATTGAGACTATCTTTCCATTGTTATCACGTAACATTGTGCGAATCTTTTAATGGAAGAACATTCTATAATGTTCTACCTCAACAACATCCCAAATTATAATTAGAATATTATAGGCACAATGTTCTACCTTTGTTAAAATATCACATTACAGGAACATTCAATAAAAAACTGTGAGGCTTCAATAACATCTTGAAAATTATTATTTTTTTGTGTTGTCTTGAGAATGTTCTTCCTTTGTTATCATGTAGCATAATCTGTGGCTCTGACAACATCCTGAAAACATCTTTTGAACATCTCAATCTTAGTGTTTCATTTTAACTTTATAGGAACATTATTTGAAATGATATATATCCTTAAAATTTTCTTTGCACATTAAATGCATATATTTTCTTTAAAACGTTTAAAGAACTTGTAAGTAATGTTAGTTGTAGGACGATTCCTTGCTAGCTGATGGAACTAGTTTTGATCGTGTTCCTATAATTGACAGTGATTCTGTTATTCTAAGACACTAGAAACGTGAGGGTCAAAGAATTTTCCTCCAGCCAAACATGTTTTATTGATCACACCTACCGAACATGCTGGGATTGTTGATGCGAAGAGAGCGAGACACTGTGTCACCTCCAGATATGTGAGTGCCAAACCTAACAGCGCAAAGAGAATGGTCAAATCAAAATATATAATATTGTAATTAAAAATTACAGAGATAAGAGTAGATTCAATGGGAGAGGCTGTGAAACAGACCGTATGGTTGGTCCCTGATGCTGGTTATCTGCTTGTGGACCTGTCATCTGGAAATACAGTGGACAGCCTTTCACTGTCATCTGCATGGGAATATGCATAGGCTCAAGCTCCCCCACCTGCAGCACAAAAACAAAGAGAGACATTTATGTAAAACTGCATTTTTTACAACTCTTGTGTCACGTTAAATAGAACAAACAACATACTCTGCATATGAGGTGATCTCTGTATTCCCCCCACATGTCGCTGTAGGCAGTCACGTCCACAGTCTGGGTCTCCAATGGTCCCAGCGTCCCCGTGTCTGGCAGGACAAAGAAAGCTGCCCCCTTTCCATGAGCCAGCAGGCTACTCACAAACTCTGACAATGGATAAAGAATCACAACCAGAAGTGTTAGAGCTCATTGTTGCTCGATGTGAAAAGCTTGCATTCTGATTAAAATCTAAAGCATACCCTCATGTGCTTTTTCTTCCACTTTCTTAGCTTGAACACAGTGAAGAGGATTCTTGACGTACGCGAGTCTGTGATTAGGATGCAGCCGGCGTTACGTTTCTTTCACGGTAAAGTTATTCTTTGATCCATTATTCAGGTCACTGAGCTAGCTCCCTTACCTTTTCTCTGACTGGTAATTTGACTTTGAGGCATGGCAGGTGAAGTATTCTACCTCTATGGTGAAAGGGGCAGGGATCGCAGTTTGATTAGTTATCATTAACTGCTTGGTAACAGCTCTCTTCAAAATGACATCATCTCCAAAGTCAAGCACCACGGTTGAATGGCTTCCTGAGGAGGACCTAGAGGGCAAAAAAATCAAGAGTATGAGCAGCAATATTTCAGTCCTTCACTACTTGTCACTTGTATGGAGTAAATGTGGCTGCAGGGTTTTGAGAAACAACGGTTTAAGCTACCTGACACCAGGCAGTGAGTAGGACACACTGAGTTTCTTAGGTTTAGAAGCTGCAATAGCAACAACAAGAGGAGAGTTCATCCCCTGGACCTCACAAAGAGCAGTCACTTCAGTCAGCTCCAGCTAGAAAAAGAGACAAGGAGGAGGATAGATAATCAAATATCAAGCAGAAAGGCAGAATAAGAATCTGTGACAATAGATCAAACACAAACTTTGCTCTTCACTCTCACCTATTCCCTTTGTCTCTTTCATGTCAATCGTGCAAGCTTCAGGTTTGTTAAAAAGTTGTGCTGCAGATCGTTACTTACATCTGTGTGAGAGGTAAAATCAACTGTGATCTCCGTGGTGGCATTAGGTCCCAGAATACCAGAGGAGGGGTCAAAGCTGGCAGTACACAGTGAAGCTTGTTCTCCCTGGAGCTGGGTCTGTTGGGTAAAATATCAGACTGATATCACTGAGTTATTCATTGTGTTAAGACAAGCTAATTCTAGTTTGTAATGAAATGATTATTCCAATGAATATGTGCCGAGCTACCTTTATTATTCTAACAAATATGAAAAGCAAACATGTACATTATAGACACCATTTTTCTACAGTATTTGCTGCAAGAAGAAGCGGTGAAACGTACCATCCAGCTGAAGTGTGATGGCAGCAGAGTTTGGTTGAAAAGTGTTACGGTACCCTTGGTGGGAACTCCGATGTAAAGTTCAGAGAGGACCAGCTTGCAGTTTAGCAGACACACCTGGGGAGACTGCACATCTGCTCGCACCAGCAGGTGACTGTAAGGAACATACGAGTTGTGCTACCTGTTACCAACAGGACAATGTCACTGAGTAACATCATTATTCCTTTAGAACATTGCTGTCATGGCTGGCACCTACTGACTGCTTAATAATCCCCGCATCCCAGAAGCCCTTATGTATAAGAATCAGAATCTTTTTACTGATTCCCTGAGGGGAAATACAGTTGCTCCCAACAAAATATATGGATAAACATAAGTAGAAAAACATATCCTAAACATATAGCGTAAGTATACAGTGTAATAAACAGTGTGTTATTGCACTGCTGTAAGAAAACAGCATTTAAAAATTATGAAGTTGCATGTAAATATTCATCCTTACCATCCTGTTCCATTCTCCACACTCAGCTCCAGCTCTGTTTTAAATTGCTGGCAGAAATGTGGCCTAAAGAACACATCCACATTGCAGGAAGCCAAGGGGGGGAGCACACCTCTGCATGGCTCCACTAAGATCTAAGCACCAACAAAAATTACTGCCAGAATCACACTGTACTGTAAAACATTCCCCTGCTACTAACACAAGCCTGTGCTCTTATCACAGGCGTGTTGCTATATTAGTGTCTTGTACTGCACCTGTGTGTCTTGGTGTTCCTGCTGATTATTAAGCCTCTCGTCCAGGGTCCAGGAAGCCTCCAGCAGGGTGGTGTTGGTGAGGATCAGGGTGGATTGAGTCTGCTCCCCGAACCTGATGAGCCCAAAGTCCACACTGGGAACGCTGAGAGTAACTGTGGGACCCTACGCCACACCAAGAAGTCACAGGTCCCAGACAAATAACATGATAATTTAATATCACAGCAAACAAGTATTATTGTGGTATGGTGATGTATTGTGTGATGTGGTTTGATCTTACTTTGAAGGAGACTTCTACTGCCAAAGTCACAGGCTCATCATGGTGTTGTACGTAGCAAATCAAACTAGTCACAACTCTCCCTGGTTTCCCTCCAGTCACAATAAGATCGAAATCAAAACACTCGTTTTCCTCTGGACACAGACACATGACACTTAAGAACTGAAATTTACATCAATGAGCAAATACACCTAAATAAAATACATTTTTTCTGTACTAAGCTGCTAATTTACAGTGTGACACACCTATTCTGCCAGCAGATGGCTCTACTTCTATGATGTGGCTGCTGCTGTTAATCCTTTCCCATCGAAACAAGATGAAGGTTTTGCTGTGGTTCCACATCTGACACACAAACAACACAGAAAACATGATTAATAGATGTGATACCGGCACACAATGATTTGATAGAATCTAATATGGGTTAATCACGTCTAACATAAGGCAAAACTAAATAACCTTGAACTGCCTGCGAGTGGGGGTGTGAGTCATAATCTCTCCATGAATGACAACAGCGTAGGGCTCCAGCAGGACCTGGTATGGCTCTGTTGACCCCTTGACCTCTATCTCCATGGCGATGACACTGTTCACCTTGGAGCCAGTCTGCACAGGCTGAAGGACACTAGGTTTCCAACACCCCAAATACACAATTCAACACTCTGTTAGGTAAAATAAAATGCTAGTATGGGTTCTGTTTAGGACACATTATTATTATTTTTTATATTAACATTTACAGTATACAGTCCTACCGCTGTACATGCAAAGAGGTTTACCTGCTGTCACTGGACTCTGGTGGCAGCTGGTGAACATCCCTCAGGACCAGGTGAAAGACACTGTGGTAATCCTTCAACTTAACAAAACAAGCAACTGAAAGTGTAGCTTTTGAAGCGGAGATTCAAAACGTAAAAAATGAGTAATATCTAGTGACATAATAAAGATTTGATTTTCCTCCTTTTTTACCTCTGTAGGACAGAAGGTGAGCAGAAACTCTTGATCCTCACAGGGAGCTAGAAGGCCTGTTACGGGGCTGACACTGAAAACACCGTCTGCAGCGCGGTGGAGCTGGATATGGGAGGATTCTGGGGTTTCCCCTGGAAGCAGAGGGTGCAGGTTGGGCTTCATGACCTGCCAGTGGAAAGGGAACTCCAAGTGGCTTCATCCCCGAGATGAAGAGAGGAGAAAGAGGAAGGAACAGACATGTAATATGGTGTTTAATGATCCCTGAAGGGAAGCTCTTTTTCTACTTGTGCTGCCGTAAAAAGAGCAGCACGGGGTCAGGAACAGAGCAGCAGCCCTGAGTCTGGGAGTTAATCAGCATTTAGTCTTGTTACTCAAGGACACTTCAAATATGTGAATACTGCCAACACTGGGACTTCAATCCTACTGCTCCACTTAAAGAGTCCTTCACACTGTTATCCTGTGGCTGAAAAGGAAATGGATTCAGTTTGTACATGTTGTGGAAAGAGATGGAAAAAGGATAAAGTGCTAATACCACAGTGCAGGAATACTGCATTTAAATTCATATTTAAGCAAAAGTACAAAAGCATTAGCATCAAAACATATATGAAGTACTATTAGTAAAGAGGTACATTGTGCAGAATGGCATATTTCAGAATAACGTTGATTATTGGATTCTAATTATTGATGCATTCATGTATTTTTCACTTCAATATTGGAGCTAATAAAGGTGCTTTAATTCCTTCATATAGTTTATCATGCAGCTTATGCATTTCCCCTGAGAGACTAATTGTGATGTATCTTATTCTATAACAGTAGATCATCTCTTAATTATTGATTATATTTTCACTAATGAATGAAATATGCAAAGTAACTAGTGACTACAGTTATCAAATAATTGTAGGGAAGTAATAAACACAATTTTCACCCCTGAATTTGAGTGGAGTTGAGGTATAAAGTAACAGAACATGAAAACACTCAAGTAAATAAATGACCTAAATCATACTTAAATACAGTTTGAACAGATGTGCTCAGTTGCTTTTCACCACTGGTAGTGGTGGAGTATTTTTGCTTCTCAGTGATGATATACTACAAAGGTGTGAGACTTACACATTGTTTCTGATGACCACCTTCTTCTGCTGCATGGAGTGAGGGTTACATGGACTGAAACGAACAAAGTGCTCTGCAGTGAGGTCGTGCACCTCTCCAACTACAAGAGGTTCCGTCTCCCCAGATACAGACAGCAGCTCAAGGGCAATCAGTTTACCTTCACCTGGGAAACACATCATTCCACCAAACATTAGAGGAAATTTACTAAATTCATTTATTATGGAGTAAGGCTCTTAGGAACTCTACTGCAAAGATTCACCTTCAATGGAAATGTCTTTGACCTGGCAGTTGTCACACACAACAGTGAAAACCTGACAGCTCTTCTCTTCCGTGGTGGGAAAGAAAACCACCTGCAAACATGCAAATGTAAAAAACAGAGGATTCATGAGACTGAAGTTCAACCACACAGTCAGCTGATTAAATGTAAAGCACGTATATAAGATATCTTAGCTATATATTGCAATATTATTTAATGTGAATTCAAATTTGCCTCCATAACTGACTCACCTCCATTACAGTGACTTCACCTGGCTGCAGCACAAAAAGGGAGGGACTAACTGCAAAGGGTGGCTGCTCAGAAAAGGATGTTTTGGCCACAGACTGTATAAAGAAAGAAAAACAGAGCTGTTAAGCACATGAGTGATTGCGACTGTTATCTTGTACTACTGCACTGTATGTATCTAATTTCTGAAACAGCTAAAGTGTGAGTGTGTCAGAGAGATTTATACCCTGAGATTCGAAGCTGGCCACTGGTTCTTGGGGATGATGCAAAACGTCCCAGTGCTGAGACCAACATTTTGGCACAGAAACTCAACAAACTTAACTCCTCCAACCAGACAATAGCCACAGTCTAGAACTCTTGGTACTGCAAAGATTAGAGGGAAAGATATAAATAAAGTACACTGATGTGCATATTGCAATATAGGTTTGACAGACTGTGATGAGACTTACAGGTGAGGATAGGAGGAGGTCGCCATGCCTCAATGGGCACCAAAAGCTGGTGCTGAGCCTGGCTCTCCACCATTATAAAATCCTTGTAGTCTGCAAGTGAGTCCGGAGCAAAGCGTAATGTGTACTTACAGCTCATCCCAGGGGCAACAACGCCTCCTTCACCAGGGAATCTTCCTGCCAAAACATATCAAAATCGCAAGCTGCATAACTCTACATTCAGTCGGGTGCAATTTATCTTCAGATCACTTAGTGTGTGTAACAGCAGGGGGTGCTAATATCACATGCAGAACTGCCACCGCACCCAGAGGGAATGCTAAAAAACCACAAACTGCATTCCAGAGATGCATGACTTTATTTGTCAAAGCTTTCTGGCATACCTCCTGGACACTGTCACTGACTCTGATGATATCTGATGATTTTCTCATCACATTAGGCATCCAATCAAAACCAAAAAAAGAGCTCACCCAGGCCAATAGAGAAGTAAGGAGTGGTAGGAGGGATGACGCGGACATGACGGCTTGACGAAGTCAAGTTTTTCAGCTCCAGTGTAGTCTGACACAAAACAGGACAAGATATGTTACTGTCACCATCTGCTGGGAAAGGATGGGTTCATTAGTGAATTCATTAGTGTGTACCTGTTCTGAAACACACCTCATAAACATGTCCTACGCTGTAGTCAGTAAAAACCACCACTGAAGGTTTTGCTAGGAAGACTGGGACAGGATCCTCAGTGTGGCTTTCAGGGAGCACAAACACAACAGCATCTGAGTATTCTGTGTGTTCACAATAAAAAAAAAACAGCCTCACAGGAAATGATGAGCTACGTAACAGTTAGTTGCGGCCAGCAGGCAAAATATGAGTCAGTCTGTCTTGCATTGCACACTGGGCTGTCACGGCAGGATGCGTCTTTCAGATGTGCCCTCTCCTAGCTGTGTTTGTCTCTCAGAGCTGTGTGAAGTTGCTTTTGAGAAGTCTAACCCCCTCATTTGCAAAGAAGATCAAAACTGTAAAGTGGCAGGAGGAATGCGCCAGTGGGAGAGTCACGCTGCTTCTTATTGCCTCCCCCGGCCTCAGCAGCAGCAGCAGCAGCAGCAGCAGCATGAGCTGTGCACAGCCTGGCAGAGGTACTAGATGTGAAATTACATAACGTTCAGAGCATCAGCTTACACATGTGCACAAAGGATGTACAGTTGTTTGCACTGGAGCAAATGGCACTCATGTTTGCCGTTAATATTGAATAGGGATTGTCTCACTGGAGTGTGTTGTATTTCAAACTCTAAAAACTAAGATTTTCACATGGAACTCGCTACATTAATATTCTGCCTTTATCATATTTGCAGCCCAGTCATATTAGGCATTTACTTTGAAATTATGAAAAGGACCTTTACACTGAAGCACATTGAGGTACCTTTGCTGCTCAAGGCATTTCCTCTCCGGCTCCGTTTTCACTTTAGTTCTGTCCCGGATGAGGGACATGCCGCCCTGCTGTGCATTTGGGGGAAGGAAGCGTGGATTGCGCAGGAAATTGCTCCGATCTTTCAGTTTCTGAAGTGTCTCCCACCCCTCTGCTCGATCCTTCGCGCTTGGCTCACCCTTCCACTTTGGCCTGGCTTTAGTCTGGTTTGGCTTCTGAAACGCATGGAAGATTATTGATGGTTTTCAATAATGATTCATATTTTATATTCATTCCTTCCTTCAACCATGCTAGACAAGAAAAATCTTGTGTCAGTTCTGTAATCCCACAGCAACAACTTATGTTTTTATGTCCTGGTTTTTCCCTTTTTTGGTTCACTACAGTAATTTTTTTTGTTTCTACAGTTTCCCAGTTGTTCTTATTGTACTTACTAGCATACAAGGTTGAATTTAGGAAAAGAAACACTATGGTCAGTAGTAATAGTAGTACATAAGGTAAAATTGTTACTCCTCACCTCCTTCTGAGTTTTTTTCCTCTTTGTAGTATCTGAATTGGATTCAGAGGCTCGGCTATGATCTAACTCAGTCATTTCTAAAACAGGCTTTTCTGCACTTGGAATCGTTGCAGAACCTTCATCCTGAGGCCCCTCAGACATGTGTGTGGCGTGGATGTTGGTGGGTTTGACAGGATTTAATCTTCCTGACAAAAAAAGGATGTGAGATATTGAGTCACAGCACTGTGCTCATTAATAATTCAGGATGATTATCAGAGAGGGTCAGGTACCTGCTGCTGCTGCTGCTGCTGCTGCTAGTTCTTGTGGTTTTGGTGTAGGCAAGTAGTCCTGGGGGGCGATCAAGTTGTGCTTTTTGAGAAGATCATTATCTACACACCTGGCAAAGGCTGATTGAACTGCAAATAGACATAAGAAATGATTTCACACAAGGAACGTTATAACATTTCTTGAATTTTCAAAGCAAATACAGCTTGGGAATAATTATTAGACCACTATGACCACTGTTTTCTGCCTCTTTCTTTTTGGTTTTTGCTGGAGCCACACTGTCTTGTCTTCTTAAGGCTATAATTGACATTGCTTTGATTGCTCTCTCTCTCTGTATTCTTCTCATTTTTCTTCTTTGAGGCATTACGGAGTGATAATTTAGTTTGGATTATCTGTTGACTTTACATATACAGCCTAAGCAGACAATAATGGTGACTCAAAAAATGTAGAGTGAATTCTGAATTAGTCACAGTTTCATATATTTCTGTATTAAAATCAAGGTTATTTATATAGCACCAATTCACAACATATGTCATCTCATAACACTTCACATAGTAATTTGTCTTTGGATATCATATCAGGACGCAGTCGACGATGGTGGGAAGGAACCAAAAAAATCACTCCTTTAACAGTGACGAAAAAATCTCCAACAGAACCAGGCTCAGGGTAGGCAGCCGTCTGCCTCAAATGGCTGGGGTGAGAGTGGGGATGAGTAGGGTGGGGGATTGCATAATTTAGTGCATGTATTGCATTATCATGTGGTTTTTAAAAAATGTCTTTTAGAAGATGCAGTAATTATTTTCCAACTATGATGAAATTCAAACAAAATTATCTATGTTGAGGACCTCTTGTGAAGACTGGGGGGCTAATAATTATTAATAGTAATTGGCTGTTCCAGCTCAGCAAGCACAGTGTGTTCTTTTCTAAACTTCACAGCAATGTAACACGTCACATTAACTGATAAAAACATTACATCTCACCTGTGAGCAAGCCTGGGAGATCACAAACATCTCCCATCTTCTCCTTCATTTTCTCATATTCTTGCCTTTCTATGGCTGCAGCCTGAGCGGAGGCCTGAATTATGTGTCTCTCCAGCATGTCAGCCTCCTTTATACACCGTTCGTATTCAGAATGAGCCTGTGTGGTTGAAAAATACAACACCACTTGCACTGCATCACTGTAAAAATCCTTCTGTGAGGCATACAGTACAATTTGGCATCGTCAGTGACAGAGTTTGGAGTTAGGTTAACTGGTTACCTGCTTAAGCTCCTCAACATATTTGTCATGATAGCTGCTTCGTCCACTCTTTGTCTTGACGAGGTTGGACACAGTGTCTTTTCCAATGATGTCTTTCGTGTAAAGGTCTTTGAATACGCTGGCAAACACATGAGAAATGTCCTGAAATTCAAGGAAGAGTTGGAAGCTTTAACGGGAGTCACTTGTTCTAAGTTTCCTAGAAGTTTAACTAGAGCTCCGTCTTACCTGTGACTTTGCTGACGAGGGTCTGTGACTGTTCACACACGGGTCAAACTGCAATTTTTCCCTCGTCTCTGCTTCTTCCAACATTGCTGATACAGTGCTGCTGTCGCGTAGCTAATGCTAACTTAGCTAAATGTTTGCTAAACAGGTGAACTCACGAGAAGTGGCTTTTTGACCACCTAAAGTCAAAAGAAATTCAAGTAAATAATAAAGTCAGCGTCCCAACAGACGTATAGCGTTAGCACGACGCAAAAACATGCATTTAAATACACCGGTATCTATAAATTGAGTCTGTAACTGCTGCTAACTGACATCCTCACTGCTTGTCAGCCATGTTTGTGTACCTGTGGTTGCCATAGCGACAAGCAAAGCTCCCTTGTCCACAGGAAAGTAAAGAAAAAAGAAATTATGTGCCTTCACTTCTTCACTTTAAATAAATATATGAAACTATCACTACACTGTTTTTTGTTTTTGCTATTTTTTATTGAACCAGTACACTGCGCTTTTTTTGTATTAATATAAACAAAAATAGGCATAATAATTCGGTGCTAATAACATTCCCTTTGGGATCCTTATTTCCTTTACCTTATTTATTCATTTTATGATCATTTTTGTCACTTTTTTAATCCCTTGTGTTATGCATCAGTGTGGCAAATGTATGTTATGTAACAGTTTTGAGTGATTTTTATTTGAAGGAAGTCTCTGAACCAAATTATTATTATTATATATTGAAATGGCAATAATGTAATACATCTGCTGAGTCTCTTGTTTCCTTAATGATCAGTAAGATGTCATTCAACTCATCACTTGAAGTGCTGAAACTCAAATGCATGATTTTTAAAATGTAAAGTTTTTAACCAGCTTTTAAAGGTTCAGTTTGACACACACGTTACATGTAGTTGATGGCAAATATTAATTTACTTTGTTTTGTTTGAGAAACTTTAACTTAACCAATATTCCTGACGTTGACTTTCTGCAGTTTTAGTCAAACTCCCATGTGAGACCAGATGCAAAGATCGCAACCCACATGTTGTACTGTCAAATGAGGTGTGGCTCTGTCCGTGTCAGACACATGTGGTTTCTTTTTCCATGAAAATAAACGCTGGTTGTTATTGTACAAAGCAGAATTACAAATAGGTCGTGAAAAAAGACAAGTGGTCATGCAAAGTGCTTTTCAAAACATTGTGGAGACCAGGCCAAGCATTTGTCTGTATGCAAACAGCGTAGTTCCTGCACAAAATTATAATATATATATATATGAAAGTCAATAGTTATTGCTGAGGAGGCCAAGAATCCAAAGACATTCAAAACAAAATCCTTGACTGTGTTGATCAGCTCATGCATGCTGAAGTGGGATTCTCAAAGAGGCAATTGTTGAGCTCACTTTGTACCTCCTCGTGGTTTGCCAGCCTAAGCGCTTTTTTTTTTTTTTTATTCACAAGACTTGCTGGAGCACAAGAGTTCATGGGACAGAACAAGCTGGCAGACACTGATAATAGAGAGGCACAAAGAGGGATCTGTCAGAGCCCTAATATATTACATTCCAACAATGAACAGGACTCTGTGCATCCAAACCACAAGCACTGTTTACTTACTTGTACTTCAAAGTGTCCTGCCACTTTATATATAACTAATCAGTAGCCAGAAAAAGCATTTTTACATCCACAAAAGATTGATTATGCATGTATGTTAACCAGAATCTGCTTCGTTTGTGTATTTAATCTTTATTTGTCACTCATCATTACTCATTCAAGCATTGTACTGTTAAGGATTGACGCTTTTAGTCACCGTAAGCTGGCTGACATGCTGTTAAACATCAGGTATTTCAGTAACGATGACAAGAGTCGTGGTGTGATGCAGTGCGATGACAGCGTTAACCCTGTAGTGCAAAAAGGTAGATGTGAGAGAACACACAGGACTGTAAATATAAATGGCAAGTCTGTACCCAACCGGGACAACACCCTAAACACATCAAATCACACTCAAGACTCCAGAATGCCACATGAAATCACACAACAGCAGTAAGCAAGTGTAACTGTGACACCACAAAACCTCACACCAGCACAAACGTATCAACACTGGACCTTGTGCAAGTGTTTATTTTTAGGCAATGTTGGGAGAATTCCTTCCAAAGGTGTAGTTTCCACTTGGCAGGGAGCTGAATGAAAGTCATAGGAGCAGACACAGTGGCATACTTGTCAGACCGGTGTTGCTGTGGGTGTGGACTCAGAGCATATAAGAGGCTGATGGGTTAACTGCGCACTGTGTGTCTGCTCGGAGGGGGACACCGGCTGGATTTTCCCTGCGAACAGGACAAACAGAGAAGTTTTATGGTCAGGATCAGTCCTGACGTACAGCGACTTGGGAAGGAGAAGAGGACTTTGGCACGGTGATTCATTTTGACTGTAATCAGAATGGAGGCAAACGGTACCGTTGGAAAACATGGTGAGTCGATTGGTGGTGGAGCTCAGATTTACAGCTTAATTACTTATAATCAAGAGCACACCTATTGTAATGTTTTCCATCTGTGCCATGTAGTGGAATAGTGCACTTATGTTCGTGTGTGAACTAAAAAATTGGTCTTTTTAATAACTCACAAAACATACAGACAGATCCTAACAAATAGAAATCAAATGGGACTTTAAAGAAGATAAAATGTGGAAACAAATCACTGCTTTAAAACTATTTGTGTGTGTGGTTTTCAGCCACCAGATTTTTACTTCCCAATTTCATGTTCCTGCTTTATCTTTACAGCAAATGTGTCCTTCAGATGTTCAGGGTGGGGGCCCTGCTTTTGTTTGCCGTTTATGTTGCCAGGGGAATGTTATGATTCATAAAACATGCGACTGTTGGTGGTATTCAGGGGTCACAATCTCATATTTTGCTGTAATTTCCAGCCACAGCCAGTTGTGTTTTCTAGCGTTTTCTAGTAAAGACCAGTGAACTGCACAGATTTTAAAGAATGGAGTGGAGTCATTGTAGAATCTATCCATGCAGACAGACCAATGAAACATTTCAATTTTTTTCAATCATTGTACAATTTCATGTCTGCACTTTTATTTCTCCCATAGGGTGGCGCTATTTCACAGCCCATGAGGTCAGTGAGAAGATGTAAATACTACCGATTGTTTAGAAACCGTAGTAGGCTATGCAGCAGAGTTCAAAAAGAACAATTTAGTGACTTAAAAGCTGCTTTTGCTGCATAGCTACAAATGCATTTAATGGTATAACATAGGCAGTGCGTCATTTTATTCTTTTAAAAACGGGAAATACTTCCTTGAAGTGAGTAATAGCGTTGTCAGTGTCTAAAATAAGTGTGTCAAAGTTGTTACCAACCCACTTAAATGAAGATTTTAGCAACAAAATGAGAGTAAAAGTGAAATAAAATTGCACAGACCTTCCCCCGATGGTGCGTAAAGTCGTCTCCAAAACGCGCACCACTGGACAGTCACCGCTGCAGGGAATATAGCGGCTATAACAGTGCAGTAGACGAGTTTAGACCCGCCCCATGAGGGGGGAACTTCGTGGTGCTTGCTTCTCTTGCGCACCGAGCAGAGATTAAACACCGACTGGTTATATATATATTTTTTATACAGTTTTAAAAAGTTTGTTTGCGATGTCTTGTTTACACAAACGTCCGAAAAGGACAAAATCCCAGGACGAGGCTTTGCAGGAGCAGCTGAGAAAAGTCGCACAGGAGAACGGAAAACGCCTAGGTGAGTTCTCTGAAAGGTGCAAATGTGCCCGAGCCGTGACGCGCGCTTTTGATTATTTTGCCAACGCAGGCAGGCAGGCATGGGTGCGCACAGACGCATACGGGCGATGTTTGGATAACCTGGATTTGGGGATAGATCTCAGTCTTGATTTGATTTCTAATTACAAATAGAAGGTCAAAGCTTTAGCTGGTGTTACCTGGAGGAAACATATGTTTAGTACTCACACATGGCTTCCTCGTTGCCTGGAGCAACGAATTCTTTCCAGCTGCAAAACAGGGGGCTTTGTGGTTGAAAGTGTCTTGATGTAACCTTTTCTCTCTTTCAAATGAAGGGACAAACAGATGCCTCAAAAAACTTGATGAGCTCAGGGGAAATCCTGTGATCTTGTCTTCTGTCTCTTGTTCCCCCCCCCCCCCCTTTTTAAACAGAACAGCACATAGTCTTCTGGTTTTTAGTCATCCTGAAATAGAGAACACCATAGTAATGAGTGTCAACTATCATAGACTGAATGGTGGAAAACTACGAGAGCACAAGAGCAAAATTCAACCTTCCAATGTAGAAACACTATTTTGCAGCAGCTTTTTTATTTAGCCAGTTCACTGGGCTTCATTTGAGTATCAGGATCTGTATTTGTGAAAAGTTAAACCTATTCTTAGTCTCCTGAGCAGATCCTCTAAGATCTGCATTTTTGCTCCAACTTGCTTATGAAGCATTCAAATGCCACCTCTTAAACTTGACTCATGAGGAATGTAAATGTCTCTCAGGTCTTACACTCACAGTGCCATGTGTCAGTTTTTTTAATGGGTCTGTGTAAATAGTCTCAAACTGACTATTAGTGGCTTTTGCCGGAATACGTGTAAAGCAGAGTGTTGTGTTGTACCCAACTGCAGAACACTAGCTCCTTGTCAGTGTCAATGTGTGTGAACCGTTATCATTATCTTGTGCCTCAAAGGCATCACTCCCTGACATTTTCTTGCCCTAGCTTGCCTCATAGCATACTGTCAGTTCAGAATCACTCCTTTCCATTTCCTGGCATCTGAAACTGATTACTCTGCTGAAAAACACAGTGACTCACTTTTATGATTTGGGAAGTGTCACAAATAAGAAACATTCGCGGTTCAACATAAAGCTGATGGGCGACGAAAAAAACCCTCTTTTTCACGGTAAAGTAGATTACAAGAAAAAGGACTCGACAAACAAGCAGAAACTGACACTTCAGACTGACGCCGTTAAGCCCCCCCAGTCAGAAAGCCTGACAGAGCAGAGGCGGTGTTGGAGCTGTGGAGCTGCCCTGCCTGGTCCTCCTCCCTGTGTGCCGGGAGGCCAGAGACTCATAAACAATCTCTGTGAGCTTGTGGCACAATCTGAAGGGGTAAAAAAATGCCTGTTATGCTGTGTTCCTGCCCACATTCCCAGCTGAGTTGTAAGTTATCCTCAGATGCTCTTTGCTTACCATTAGTATCACATTCAGTGATCATTTTAAACGTAAAGCTGCGTATAATCCCACCCACATACACTGACAAACACTAGCGTTGCTTCATAAATATCTGCACAGATGGGAAATACACATAACCATTGTCTCACCAGCACTGTGCCTGTTGTGGTTTCACAGTGTCTTACAGGACTTGTGAATCATTCTTTCAGCAGATAATACACACCCTCCCCAAGAAAGCCTTACTCAGCAAACTGCTGCACCTGAATGATAAGCCACTGGCACTGCTCATCTGAACTGTTGTGTATTGTGCACTGTACAGCTGAGCGCAGGAGAACAGGTAGTGTGGGAAACAAAGTGACTTTGACAGGACTCTGGATCGCACATTTAACAGCTGACTGTGCTCAGACTTGAGAGTAACACTTATAAGATGCAAGGTTCACTATTTAGTGTCATGTCAACATAATTTGTTGGAATTTGTCTTGGCAAAAACGCAGTGGAGCCCACAGTACATTAAGCAAGTTATACAGCTACAATCTAACCCATAAAAAACATAAAAGCATAAAACAAATGAGTAAAGCTAAACAAAATGTAACACATAAGAACACAATAGAAAAAACTTAAGCACTTAGTTAGGAATTGGCAGCAGCATCTAACACCCACCAGATAAAGTGCTTTGAGTGCATTAAAAACATCTGCCTTATTGCACATTTATTTAAAGCTGCCCAGTGTGCTGCAGTGCTGAGCTCAGAGAGTTAAGGAGGAGTGAAGGAACAACATGTTGCTTGGCCTGCACAATATGAAGAGAACCTGCAATGTGCATGCAAGAACATTGTTCAGTATTGTGATGACAATATGACTTAAACAAATGGTGATGTGTGCATGTTAGCTTTATATTTAATGTGTCTTTCTGCTGAAGTAAGGACACAGCTAACATAGACCTCAAACAATGAATAGGCAAAACATTGAAAACATGCTGTTCTTGAACAAATTGCACATTAATACCTCACCAATTTATCAGAAGATTAATTTAAATAAAACATTACAACTAGAAAAAATGAAAGTTTAATATTACTTGCTCCCTTCGAAATACTTTCAATCAATACATCTCATCGTATTTTCTGAGCTAACATCACATTTGCAGTTTTTCTGAGGGAAGCTGATGGTTCACTGGGGCATATGCACATAAGAATAAAATGCTTTGTTATGTTAATAAAATGTCTTTGTTGCACATGTTCATATTGCGATGATGCTGAAAATACAGTTTATATGTCACCACTACATGTCACCATTATGTAGCACCAAAGAAAATTAATTTAAAGTATTAAATTGAGTTAAAAACAAACATTTAAAGCATAAAATGTGATACGTTTTATACTGCATGATGTATTTTTGTTAACTGTCCCTTGTGGTAATCACAAACTAGGGCTATAAATGGACTTTACCAACATTCATGCTTAAAGGCATATAGAATAGAAATCAAGAAGAAATCTGATGATATTGTATAAGTGGGTTCCTTACTGGATAAAGCTATCTTCATAATGTAATTAAATCCTATAAAAGGCCAAAACTAATGATGCTCCCAACACACATATCAATAATTTTTTTTTTTTTTTTTTTATCCCATTTATGGGTTGAAAGTAAGAAAAAACTTTACTCAAAATACCAGTGTTTTCTTCTTGCGATATCTAACACAAATAAGTAGCCTACATTTACTTATAAAACTTGTGTTCCTCTGTTTTGTCACCACTCCTGTAGGTCTGGAGGGAGATGCAGATCTCCAGTTCCTGTTGATCGGCGGTGAGCTGGTCAAGATTCGCTCAAGCTCCTGGAAGAAGAATCGCTTCTACAAACTGCAGGAAGACTGCAGGACCTTGTGGCATGAATCTAAGAAGACATTCAGGCGAAACCAGACCTGTGAGTGGTGTCTCAAACTTCATTTAAAGTGCACAAAAATGAGAGAAATTGCAGAAGCACTGCATCCTGGTTTCTGTAATGTTATTGTACCTGTACCGGCAACATCCTCCTGTCTTGTTGACCTGCGCAGCCTTTCGCTATTATTCTGTCAACTTGGGGAGCTCTTCTTTCAGATCTTAACAATAGCTTCTTGCCTTACAGCACAAACACACCCCTCAAATCCCACTAGAGGTGGAGAATAAGTGGTGGAATGGAAACAGCTCACACAGATAGTGTGGTGTGGCCAAAGTCAGATTGGAAAATCCTAGTGTGGCTCCTCACTGTATGTTTGTCCATGTGTGTGAGAGAGAGATTATTGTCCTTCGATTTCTGGTTCAGTGATCCACTATTAGAGTGTGAATGTCTATATGTTCCCTGTGTCTGAGGCAGCTCATGTTTCCCTCCCATCCCAGCAACAGCTACTGCTGCCGGGGCTGATAACCTCTGCCCCGAGCCTGGGCCTTCAACAAACACTGAGAGCACAACAGACAGGCTGCTTTGTTTTGTTTTTTCGATGATCTTTTTTTTGGAATTCCTGTCTTTAAAGAGAAAGGGAATAACGTGCAGTTGAGGGTCTCGGGGGTTCGGGATTCGAACCAGGGCCTCACTTCTTGACGACGCTCATGTAGCACTGCACCCGAACTGCTCTGCCCGACATGCAGTTTTTTAACATGACCCCACTTGCTTCGAGATGGGCCTTTGGCTCACAGTCATTTCCTTGTTTACGGGAAATAAGCTGCATTTTTTATTGACTTCCTGTGGGCTTTAGCACAGCCACATTTACCAAACGGCTCTAAAGAGCTTTGGTTAAGGTAAGAGAGTGTGGGAGGACAGCTTGTATTGTTTTAACCACTTTTTGTTGAGATCCATCTGCTGCTCGGCTTCACTGAAGTACAATTTGTCAGCTTGAAAAACACAAAATTAGAGCACAGCTTTAGTCTGCATATTATAAGAAGCTGGTGTCATTTTATCAATCTTTTTTAGAACTTCTATTTCACCCTGTATTTCATGCACAGTACCTTTTGCTTGTTGTCAATCCTGGAAGCGGGATTCCTTTTCTGTGGAGTTTTTCTTTATCCAGAGGTGTCATATGTTGAGGACACTATAAATTATCTGAGACAGATCATGCATACTGGACTTTAGATGTAAATTTAACTTGATTTGACTCAATATCAGGACATCTAGTTGTAACTTTTCCAATATCTGCAATAAAAATGTTTTAATTCTTGTTTCACTCATGAAAATAAGCTAGAGAACTTCCCTATTTTTTAAGTTTACATCAGGAAATATCTGATTCACTAATAAATAAACATGTGTACTCTTTCCATTATTAGATGCTGTGGACTAGAGCTGCAGCTGTTAGGTATTTCTTATATCTATGAAGTGGCAGAAAACAGTTAAAAAGAATTCCCATAACAAATTCCCAGTGCCTAAATTGACAAAAACAAAATTTGAGTTTTATCAAAAAATTACATTACATTATCATAACAGACTAAGAAGTTAGTAAATGGACATTTTATTAAAGCATTTCTGCTTTAAAAACAATAGCTAATGCAATATATTGATTATCCAAATAGCTGAAAATTACTTCTGTATCATTTGACAGATTAATTAGCCAGTGTGTTGTTTATCTCTGCTCCAGACAATGCTTTTTTGATGCTCAGTCCTACATGCATATATGTAATGGTTGTAAATCATCAATCGCTGAGGGACAGAAAAGTGCTTCACTCCTGAGCATTTCTTATTACTGCCAATAGATCTCTGTAAATCTCTGTTTTATTGGTCTGTCTTTTTTTAATGTCATCCAGTGCTTTTCATTCCCACAGACTTTCTGTCACTTTCACATTCACACAAGGCAAACAGGTTCACTTCAGGTAGTTGTGAGGTCATTTTTTTACAGACTTATCAGATCAGAATTTGACTAAACAGTGTTCATGGGCTGACATGAATAGTGTAAGTATGTGTTTCCATTCCATTCCTCAAAGTGTATTTTGTGCCTGATTTTCAAAATCACATTGAAGTCAAGGACAAGCTGAACATTAACCTGCAGGTTAAGCTTCTACACCCACACTGACTTTCTAACCCTCCAACCTCACACTTCTTCCAACTACTGAATCTTGTCTGTTTCTTCCCTTTGGAGAAAAGAGTTTTTCCAAACAGCAGCATGAACTTTGTTAGGCACATACAATACTCTCTTTGTGTAAAATTTCATGTGGTATTCAAGCAATGCCTGCGTGACACGGATGACAGGACTCGGACATTGTGGTGAGTCTCTCCGGATTGGATTCTCTGAAACTGGTCCAAATTCGCAACCTCTGCTCTCTTTTCTTCTGTTTTATTGGAGGTAATGTGCACGCACAGATTAAACAAACACTCCCCTTCTGGTGAGCGCGTTTGAGGTATTTTGTTCGCCAAGGAGTCAACTTAGGTTGGGCTCAAACTTGGGTGTGTTTTACCACACCGCCCCCTCAAGTGCTGTGTTTTTCTTCTCCAACTAGCCTGACCTTTAGATTCATCCTGCCCCAAATAATTTCTGATTCTCAGAGGAACAATCATCGCCCTTTATTAGGCTCTCTAGAGTCGGGATGTGAAGGGTAGAAGTACTGTGATTGTAGCCCAGCTATGACATATGGCCTCTTAACTAAGCCTGTAGTCTTTGGTGTTTTGTTACGAGGGCGGTTGTTGCCATTTAGCGTGATTACATCATGCCTGGTAGTGCATGCTCTTCCGTACATTAAGCTGCTCAACAAAAGAGCTGTCCTCCAATGTATGGGCCTAAATAGGCTGCGTGTGCACAGACCTGCGGTATATGTTGTCTTTGTGTGGGTGATAAAATATTTGTAGCCCTGGAAACGTTGATTGAAGCACTTTATGAGCGCATGTGTTGCCCGTGTTTGCCTGTTTGTGAGACAAGGAGATGAAGAGGAGGCCAGATTACTTCAAACTGCTGTAAAATGCAGTAATGAAATCTCCGTGGAATGTGTTTTGGTTGCCAAAGCATCAACAGATAGCAACACAATGCTGGAGCAGCCACAGCTGAGCCCTCAGAGGATTCTAAAATCTCAAGTCGGTTTGGGCAAAATTGCTCAATTCAGTTTTGTTGATAAACAAAACTGAATTGAGATTCAGTAATGTGTTTGGCTGCTGGGCATTTCATAAGAAAAGAAGGATATTATGTAGCTTTATTCAAGAAATGAGGCCTATACAATTACAGTTGTACTAATGGATTTTTATCTTAAATTATCACCCAATTCTGCAGCCACTCTCAGCTCTGTTCGGCATTTTAGCATCTTCCAGCTCATTGTTTTGGCTTTATGCCTTATAAAGTTACTGTTATGCTTCACCCTTACATCTATTTTTAGCAGCAGACAACTGTTTTTACTGATAAAGCCCTGATAGGCTGCACACTGCCCACACTGCCAAGCAACAGACAGACTAGTGACTAACCGGTGCACATAGTGGAGTGTTTAGCAGCTACTTATCACATTGGATGGTCAAAAATACAACTACAAATGACTGCTAAGGTTGTTGTGTCTCTACCGGATGTGTAAATATGGAATACTTTGCTAACACATTCGCCATTAACTGCCATCATGTAGCCAAAACTTGTTATTGTTGCATAAAATTCAGCTTTGTCTTGATCATACAGAAAGCTTCACATAGTCAACGGTTGTTGGTCAGGAGATATAGGCTTCTTGCTGTAGACTTATGAGCGAGTCCCCAGAAATTAACTACCATGCAGAAAACAAAAGCCTTCCTGTTGATAACATGAAAAAATGGTTGACGTTGGGAGAAAAACTCTGCTACCACAAGATACTGGCTTGTCTAAGGAAGGACTGTTCATCAAAGGATAACAGACTGAAAGCTGTGGCTCTAACAAACACCCTCTTCTCCAAACAGTCTCCATCGATGACATTGAATCAGTGCGCAAAGGCCGTCAGTCTGAAGGCCTCAAAAAACACACCGACCCCAGTGTTGAAGAGCAATGCTTCTCCATCATCTTCAAGGGCCGCAAGAAGAATCTGGACCTGATGGCAGTCAATGCGGAGGAGGCTAATCGGTGGGTCAGTAGCCTGGAGAAGGTTAAGACAACCATCAGCAACCTCAGCCACCAGCAGAAGAGTGAACAGTATCCTAAACAAAGTCTTTTAAAGGGAAATGTGCTTGCATGTCAATGGGTTGTTAGTTTTTTTGAGATGGGGAGATTGTGCAAACCAAATCCTTACATCTAAATGCCAGTTGGATAATCAACTGCATGCGGAAAGCCGACAAGAATGAAGACAACAAGATGACGCTGAAGGAGCTGAAGCACTTTCTGCGACAGATCAACGTTGAGGTCGATGACACCTATGCAGAGGAGATTTTTAAGGTGAGCTGCTCTAAGAAAATTCATTCATGATCCATGACATCGAGCACATTTGATGATCACAGTTCAACCCTGTTGTGTCTGTTTGACTGAATGTCACTCATTGTGTTGCACAGAAATGTGACAAGTCCAATTCAGGTTCCCTTGAAGGCGCAGAGATCAAACACTTCTACGACCTGCTGACTCACCGCGAGGAGATCGATGTGATCTACAACAAATATGCTCAAACACAAGGCCAGATGAGCCTCAGAGACCTGCTGAACTTCCTGCTGAACGAACAGAGGGAGCAGGCGACGGCGGAGGACGCTTCCAAGCTGATCGAGAAATACGAGGTGGATGAAACAGGTAGAGTTCAATTGAAACGGGATCATTTACACTGTGGACATACTATCAGAGCTTTGTTTTGTAGGTCACATTCCACTTATCATGTCCATCATCGTCCTTACAGCAAAGCAGAAGAAGCACATGACTAAAGACGGCTTCCTGATGTACCTGCACCACGAGGAGGGATCCATCCTCAACCCAGCACACATACCTGTGTATCAGGACATGAGCCAGCCCCTCAACCATTACTACATCTCCTCCTCACACAACACGTACCTGATGGAAGACCAGCTCAAAGGGCCCAGCAGCACGGAAGCATACATAAAGTAACTATTTTGCATATAAAAAGCAGCTTGGCAGTTAACTTTGTCTGAGTCTTAGGAACTAAAAGTACTTTTTTCATGTTCTGTTGCACCTAAACAACTGGTAGATTTAGGGAATAAAGACTCATTGTTACGGGGAAGGGGTCAGAGAACCCAGGCGCAGACATAGATAGTGGCAGACAGGAGGTTCAAGGGAAAGAGGTTTTTATTTTAACAAAACAGGAACTAAACCAGTACAGAAAAATGGGTAACTGAACGGGGGGGGGACTTAACCAAATCTATGCTAAATAAATCACAGTACTAAAACCAACACTAAGAACGCAAAAATGGATGTCTACAAAACTAAAGTGAATAAACAATACTAAGCTAAAGAGGGGTACTCACAAGATGGGGGAACTGACAACAGAGGGGGAAGACAGGCTGAGGGAATCCAGGGGTGGAGGGAATGAAAGGACAGAGCTTAAATAGGTGGAGGTGAGGTGGAGAACAGGTGAATGGTGTGAACTGATTACTGCAGCTGAAACTCATTGTAGCAATCAGCAAGACAGAGTGCAGGCAGGTGAAGCAGAGAGAGAGAGACAGGAGGGAGAGATGACAGACAGAGGGAGCCAGAGAGAGACAGGTCAAAACAAACAGATGAGGGGCAATGGGAGAAAGAAGGAAAAAGAGAGAAAGGGAGGAAGAAGGGCAGAGGCTGGAGCAGGATCATAACACTCGTAATAAAGAATAAAGTTGTTTCCTACTCCATCTGCATTTTTTAATACTAGCAGCATGTTTTTGACAATAATTTTAGAAGATAGTCGGATTTCCAAATCCAAATCTTTGTACTTGTGACTTGAGTGTCTGCATCCAGTTGGGCTGAATGATGTACACAAGTTGTGTCGTCTCTAGATTTGTGTTAGTCTATCTCTCAGGGCTTTCATCTCGAAAGCAGGAACTTTATGGGGGGACATGTAATGTAAAAAGACCAGTAGAGATCTCTGTGTCGGTGGTCATGACTGTTTTCTTACCTTGCAGAGCGCTGACAAAGAGTTGCCGCTGTGTGGAGCTGGACTGTTGGGACGGAGCTAACGGAGAGCCCGTTATTTATCACGGCTACACGATCACATCCAAAGTGCTCTTCAGAGATGTCATCAAAGCCATCAAAGACTACGCCTTCAAAGTACGTGGGATGTTTTAATGCCTGTGGGACGGGATGTATCAGGCGGCTGATTGGTGATTGCATTCCCCTTCACGTTGTTTTCGATGTTTTCCAGACGTCTGACTACCCAGTGATTCTGTCGCTGGAGAACCATTGCAGCGTGGAGCAACAGAAGCTCATGGCCCATTACCTGATCTCCATCCTGGGTGATGCTTTGGTCACAAAGCCCTTTGGCGACACCATGCCCACCAACTTCCCCTCGCCTGAGGTGTGTGATTCCTGAGACACCTTATACTCACCATGCCTCGCTGTGAATATCCTCCAAAAAAATCACTGAGAGGAAAACCACTCCTTAAAATTCCACCTCTTAAGTTAATTAATCGCTCTGCCAGATTTTTCATGTTCCTGTTTACTTTAACGTGATTGGTAAATTTGTCTGGGAAAGGAAGCTAATGAGATTTAAGTAAAACCCATCCTCATTATGTGAGCAACAAATGCACCACTACGGCATAATCAAAACACCATCAATCTTCAGCTTCTGCTCCTCCTCCTCCGTGTGCAGGTACTACAAAGCAGTTTTGCAGTTTATTGGCCTGTCTCGCTTATAGAACAGGTGCTAATTAACTAATAAGCCGCTGTTAGATCTGATAGCAGCGAGAGTGAGTGTTTGAGAAAGCACCTTGTGTGATTAGAGAGGTTGTCTGTGAGTGGAGTTTAATTCGTATGTGAGGGTTTAGAGTTTGTGCAGCAGGTCTGCAAAGAGTGCACACAGCCATTTCATCTTCTTTTAGTCTTGCTCTCTTTGAAGGAAGTGTGTGATCAGTGTCGCCTGTTTGGCAGCAAGCAAAAATTACTAGGCTGATTTTCAAGAAATACGGTGCAGAGGTGGAGCATGAGCCCAGAGAGAACTCATTAAATTTTGGTGCAGGTTGTTACATTTTCCTTAAAATTACAAACAAGAAATTGGTTGTTTTGCCATTTTTCATTCACCTCTCAAATAGTTGATCCATTCCTTTTCTTTTCTTGTTCTCTTAGCAGTTTTTGAGGCTTTGATTCAGTTCTTCTCATTCCATTTCAGTCATATTTTTTCTAATTTTCTGTTCATCTTTGCAAAATCTGCAAGATGAACGGAAAACTAATTCTGAGAAAGACACAAAGACAACAGAGATTTTAAAAAATGCTTCTAATTTAGCACCCATGGAATGAATGCCTGTGGCGTTGTTAGCCTCAAAGGACATTTTAATCATGCATTCCAGGACCTTTTCCTTTCTGTCATTGGCTGCTTCAGAGGTGTGGCCAGCAGTCACCAATAACACATGCTTCTGGCCATTAAATCGAAAAAATGTGCCTCCTTGCATTAATGCGCTGTAACATAAAAACATATTTTGTCTGTGTCTGCAGGAGCTGAAGGGCAAGATCCTCATCAAGGGAAAGCGACTGAACAAACTGGATGCAATCTTCAATAACAACAACACCATAGAGGAAGGCACAGTGTCAGAGGAGGACGAGGCTGCAGATTGTGAGAACGGCCAAAAAGCAAAACCAAAGGTGGGTTTAAAAGCTTCTAATGCACCTGTAGGACATTTTAACATGGATATATGTTCTTCATCATTTTGGTCTTTGTCCTGTTTCCTTTCAGAAATCAAAGATCAAACTTGCCAAACAGCTCTCAGACATCGTCATCTACTGTAAGAGCGTTCACTTCAGCGGCTTTGAACACGCCAAAGACAGCCATGGCTTCTATGAAATGTCATCCTTTAAGGAGAGTAAAGCTTTCAACCTGGCAGAGACCTCAGGTAACCTGGCATGTCAGAGTTAGACAACAAACCTAGCTGTGATTTCTCATTAACAAACTGTAGTTAAGGCATCGGTGTTTTATTGTGTTCTCGCAGCTACTGCCTACATCCATCACAACATGGACAAACTGAGCAGGATCTACCCTGCTGGCTCCAGAACCAACTCCTCCAACTACAACCCTGTACCCATGTGGAACGTCGGCTGCCAAATTGGTACGTTCCAGTAAGGAGAAATCAACTCATCAGTCTATTGGAAGCAGAGTAATGGTTTCACACTCTTTTCTCTCTGACTTGGTTTTAGTTGCGCTGAATTTCCAGACTCCCTCCAAGGAGATGCACCTAAACCAGGGTCGATTTCTGACAAATGGCACTTGCGGCTACATCCTGAAGCCTGAATTTCAGAGAAGCTTGTCCTCACAGTTTGATCCCAACACGCTCACCCAAGGGCCGTGGATGAAGCGGAAGACCTTTTACATCATGGTTGGAGTTTAACACTAAAAATTGGTGTTTGTTAGACTTGCCCTTTGGGAGTTTTCTGCTCTGTTTGCATTCAGTCCTACTTGCTTGTTTTCCCTGAGGCCTCACAAACTTGCTCAAAAATAAATAAATAAAAAATATTGGCAAAGGCTAGTGTTTGGAAAAAATTGTTTACCTCCTTGTTTGGTAGCACTTACTGGGGAACTATTTGCAGAAGCATTTTTGTACCATGACCAGAGGCGGAAGAAGTACTCAGATCTTTAAGTAATAGTAGAAAAACAACGGTGTACAAGAAGTGAAAGTCATGCTGTACACATGCACATATGTAGAAAAGCATGGCAGTGTACTTAATGCATCATTTAAATAAAAGTAGGCATTCTACACAATAGTATAGTGTTATTGTATTTTAATTGTAGATGCAAATTTTGGTAATGTTGCAACTGGTGAAGGAAATTTTAGTTTATATAAAATTAAATATGATCTCTGATTATTAGTTCATTATATTTTGGATTACTAATATGAGTTTGCAAAGTAATGTGAAATAAATGTAGTGGATATTAAGGTATTTTTTTTTTACCACTAATCATGTCAACTGTGCCCAAAATTTCTGCTTGAATTTGTACTTGACTGATTATGATTCTGTTTTGCAGTGAATTTTATTCTGCATCTCTGCATCTGTTACATGCATTTTATCCACAATACTACAGGTGATCTCAGGTCAGCAGTTACCAAAAATCAACAAGGACAAACACAAATCCATCGTGGACCCTCTGGTGAGAGTGGAGATCTACGGCGTCCCGGCAGACAACGCCAGCAAGGAGACGCACCACATTGAAAACAACGGTGAGCGTCACACACAGAGAAAATGTCACTCGCACCCGAAGAAGATTAAAAAAATATGCAGTATCTGAATCATAATCCATCCCTGCAGGCTTCAACCCGATGTGGAATGAGAACTTCCAGTTTGACATCCACGTCCCGGAGCTGGCCATGCTGCGGTTTGTGGTGGAGGACTATGACACAACATCCCCGAATGATCTCATCGGGCAGTACTGTCTGCCGCTCACCAGCGTACAGAATGGTAAGAAAGGCCAGATGTTAGAGACAATCTGCTGTATTAAAGTGTCAGGATGGTGGACAAAGAGAGTGATGACTGAAATATCAAGATGTTAAACCATTTAACAGATTTACACAGAGTTATTTTTCTTTGTGGCCTTTTTTGTTTCCTTTGTGTGGATCATATGACTCATTTGCTGACAAAGCTAACTTCTTTTTTCCAGGTTATCGCCATGTTCCGCTGCTCACCAAGAGAGGCGACGTCATCTGCTCCGCCGGACTCTTTGTGCATCTCATGCTCTTGGACGCCCAGTAGACTCATAAAAACCCTTAATACCAGCAACAGCATTTTTAAAGAAAATTAAGGCAAACTCTACTAGATTTTATCCAGTTTTATAACTAAATAACACAACTCTGATCAAATATTGCAAAAGCATCTTAATGGAGAAAACATTATTGCGATTGCCAAGCAACAGCTGCTGACTCACGGTTGTCTGTGACATTTTCTGTCGTGTAATTTTAGCTTTTTTTACACATCCGGTTTGGTTGAGTGCTCCTGTATAGTAATAAATCAAGAATGAATGAAAACGAGTGTGAAAGCAGTGAATGAGAAGTGCAGGGGATTATTTAAAGGAAGTTATTACACTGTGTTTGCCATACAGAGGAGGAGTATAATAAGTAAAGTGAGTTTTGTGTGAACTGCAGCACAAGATACTTGCTGTGTAATTTTGAATAGATCATTTTAGACTTCATGACATTTTCCCTCTGGATCATATAAATCATCCTCATGGAAACAAAGCATTTGTTAGGAAATGCAAAAAGCATTTGACTTGTTTTGTGTTTTCATACTTTATCAGACTAGTACTTGCTTTGATTTATACCTCTTCGGTTTTAATGCCATAATGATGAGTCTGTAACTCAGTAAGAGATTTCAAAATGTAAATGTTGTATCCATGTGTATGTCTGTGTGCTTCTGTCCTTTCATTTTGAATGACTGCTTTCTGTTCATGTAAATGTCTTTCAAATGGACTAAAAATGCTTTAAACCTGCATTTTTTTGACGATATAAGGAGCACATCAAGTAAATTTACTGCACATGCTTCTCATCTGACCATAATAAACCTTAATCCACTTTATCAAACAGGTTGTTTCAACGTATCATACTTTATTATTTGAATCAGCCGATGTTCTACAATGGTTTTCCTGTGATAAATGACTCAGTGCCTTCAGTATGTCATGTTACTTATCTGCATTTTGCACTAACTCTCAAATAAAACCAGCCCAAGTCCCTCGATGAAGGTTTTCTGTGTTTATTCATTATATGAGATGCTTCATTTAGCCATGACATATGATCATAATGTGTAGCATAGCATAGTGTGATCAGCTTAAAACATTTAGAATATAGTTAAATATAAAGCAGCACAATTAAAAATCATCTTAAAGCGTCAGCCATGTCCTTTAAATTAGATGCTTCATATCGCAATCGTATTCAGAAGCTAATTCTGCTAAACATGTAATCATAATAACTTAGCTGATGGTTGGGCATATTGTCAGAAAAACGTGAGATTTTTTTTCCCCTACTTTCTCTACAACAGTTTGGCTTGCACACAGTTTTATCAGCGGTACATCGAGGCAGGTTTTACGGTGTACAACAGCGAATCTTTCTCAGAAAAGTCCTGCTTTCTTCTTCAAGTCATTCTGGCGCCACTTCGGCAGGCGGTGGAAGTCCAGGCGAGTTGTGCCCAGCAGGTTCTCAAAGTCCACATCAGACAGGTAGTCCTGCAACCAGAGCAGAGGACGGAGCAGTTAGACTGACCTCCACTGTACACTGTATGTTATTACGTCAGGATACAGTATGAGACAATAGACCACTGGGTATGAGAAACAGTCTCCACCCTTATTTATTTAGGATCAGTACAGACTGAAAGAGACATTGTGTTCTACGTCTCTTTGTGGGTTTATTTTCTCATTGTTGTCATTTTCTATTCCTTTTTGCAGTTTTTTTGTGTGTGTCTTTGTAGTTATTGTGTGTCTCTTTTTGGTTGTTTTGCATCTCTGTAGTCATGCTGAGTATTTTTGTGGCTGTTTTTTGTTTCTTTGCGGTAATTTTGTTTCCTTTTCTGGTTGTTTGATGCCTCTTTGTATTCACTTCATGTCTCACTGTAGTCATTCTCTGCATTTTGTGCCTTTCTGTAGTCATCCTGTGTTTCTCTGGAATCGTTTTGCATCTTTTTGTGGTTATTTTTTCTGTACTTATGAGGTCGTTTTGTGTATTTTGGTCTGTTTTGTGTCTCTCCGGTGTCATTCTGTTTTTCTCTGTGTTCATTTTGCATGTCCATGTAGTCATTTTGTGTCTCTGTAGTCATTTTGTGTGTTTCTTTAGTACTGTTGGTTAGAAAACTGCAGCTTGAACCTCGTATTTCTTTCAAAGCTGCCACAGCAGATCAACATTGTATTCAATCCATAGAAAACACACCTTACAAAATATTGCATGAAACAATTTGACACAACAGCTGATTTAAACAGCTGTATTTGAATGCAGTGTTGATGAAGCCTCAGTTTGCTGTTACTGGATTGGATTCCATATGTGACATACTCTACAAGTCATGTTAACAGTCACTTCTGGCCCAGCAGGCTCACTCACTAATCCACTAATTCTCATAATTTGTAAAAACAATTATCATGTAGTGTTTTTCTCCTTTTTGCATAACACCCACCTCCTTCTGGGTGGGGTCCACTCCGTCTGGCAGGTCACTAGGATCCTGGTTGATGAGGAGCTTTGGGTTCACATACGTTCCACTGCCACTGCTTTGTGACGACCAGGCCACGGACACCGAGGACGGGGTTCTCAGGCTGGTCGGAGTCCTTGGGGTGGACGGGCTGGAGGGAGTAGAGGGTTTGGGGGACTGACCAATCCCATGGACCCTGTAGAGCGGAGGGGAGCTCATGGGGCCCCCTGGAGCCCTGTAACTACCTTCACTCACCCTTGAAGGACCCTTATCCACAGTAGTGATGTTCAGGCCCTGCAGATGTAAGTTTTAGAGATCACATTATGAAGTATTTTTAGTGAAGACATCATGGACAGGATTCTCGGGTTCTTATGCATCTCATTAGAAACATTAGTGGTCATTACATTGATGATATTAGCACATTTATTCAATTAATGTTAGAATTAGTGTCAGTCAATCACTTACTACAGTGATCTGTGCGAGAGATTCTGCATCATTCAGCTTTTTTTTCAATTCCTCATAGGAGTTGCCTCCCTGTTGAGAAGATCAAGTGTGCAGGATTGAAAATTAGTAAGCATGCAGGGTCTTCTTCATCCTCAGTCAGTCCGTTAAATCATCCACATGTGACCGCGTGTTCCTCCTAATTTCTAAAATGATTTGTGAGATTATTCATAGAATTCATGTGATATTTTCGACGCTTTTCCATAATCAGCCGATGGGCGTGTTGGTGTGATGGAAATTCGTCACGCCTTGAGCATGCTGTATTGGTCTATTAATAACCTTCCTCTCCAGTGATGTCCAGGGAGATCAAAGAGAGGCTATTCAACTTACGCTCCACTTATGAGGATCCCATGCATTGAACCAGCCAGTGAAAGTGAGCGGCTCATATCCCTGTTTGATAAAGATGATGGGTGTGTCGGGGTCACGGCCTGCTGGGTGGAACCTCAGGTATTCCTGGGCGCTATTCCACGCCTCCTTGGTCTCGGCCTGATTGGCCAATTTTCCAACCCACAAGAAAATCTGAGGAGATTCAGAGAAAGAAAGCAAGACAAAGAGACAGAATAATAACACCATGAAGCTATTGCGGAACTTATTATACACTGCACCTAACAGTTAGGTTGCTTTTATGACCACAAAGTACTCTTAATCACAGAAAAAGCACTTATAGTTGACTTCACTACTACTTTAAGGAGTACTTTTTTCTACCTCGCATTTATCGGACAATTAGAGCTGCTAGTTATTACTGTATTAGGTAGATTATTTATGACAGAAAACATATGATAAATTTATAAATCTGAATGTGTTCATTGTTCAGCCATAATTTTTTATTTTTTTAAAACACAGTCTCAGAAATACTCTTTCAAACACCTAGGGTTTTATATGGTATGAAGCTAAGGAACTAAACCTGTCAACTTGCACGGTGGAGGCATCATCATTCTTCTTCAGAACTGGTTTTGGTTTGCAAAGGTGTTATTAAATCTTGTGATGGTTTAGCAGTGATTAGTTTTACGGTGTTTGAGAAAAAAGTAGATGTGAGCTGGTGTGCTTGAGTTGCAGTGAGCAGAGAGGTGAGAAGTGGGAAGATTTGCACATTCTACATTAAAAAATATTTTTTGAGCTCAACAAAAAGTTTAACTCAACAGTTTGCATCAGTCTTCTGAAGTTCTGACAACTTCTAATGTAATTATGTTCAAACAAACTACACTGAGTAAAAGAAAAGCTATTCCTCTACAATCAAAACTATATAAATTACCAGCTTTAACATCTGAAACTGTATGTTAAGATAGAGAAGGGAATTTTAAAATCCTAAAATCAAGGTCAAGAAAAGTTATAGAGCCAATTTCATTGTAATCTCAATTTGAATTTAGTAATAATGCAAAAAATTTGAGTTTAAATTAAACCAATGCAACTACCAACACTATTACGTCAACTAACCAATCACAATAATGTTAAAAACTAGACAGGAAACTATTCAGTATGTAGCTCTGATGCACAGAACTGAGTTTTTAAGGGATAAATCAGTGACTGAAGAGGGACTTTTAAAACTTCTAAAATCCCAATTTTTCTCATTTTTTCAGTCTTGTGTTTCAACACTAAGAGACTAATTTCAAGAGCTGAAAACACTTTGGAATGGGCCACACAACTTGTGTTATTCTACTTTTGCTGACGATACATGTGTATTCGTAAATAGATGATTCATGACTGTATGTTAAATATGCAGCCAGGATACAATTAGCTTGGCTGAGCAGGGAGAAACAGCTAATATGTCTCGGTCTTAGGGTAACAAAACCCAGCTACCAGCATCTCTAAAGCTCATTATTAACAAGATACACACTGTTGGTTGGATGAGATGACAAAAGTTATATTAAATGAGAGATTGCAGTTTTACATGTGGTTGGACAGAGCTGCAGAAGCTGTTTACACTCAGTTTCAACTGTATTAAACCGAGTTATTGCACGAGAAAAGTAGGCCCACACAATGGCACGAGGTTGACAGAGACGTTTTTTAAATGATACCTCAAAGGTACATCGAAATGGGGGAAAGCACCAGGTGCTGAGGAAGGTAAATTAAATTAAATATTTACATATCTGAGGCTAGAACCTAATTACCAAATCAAACAATGAGTGGGTGTCTCCAAAGCAACAGCTTTCTGGAAGGGAGAGATAATAATCCATTACTCTGCCTATACCTTTGTGTTTTTACTGTCAGTACAGCTGCCTTTACAAAGTACGTACTGTTGCACATGGCATGCTTACAGTGTGGACACACTACTTCATCGTAACATCGTGCCTTAAGCTTTGACTGTCTTGCTCATATATCCATCATGGTCTGTACTGCAAAATGATGGCTCAAGCTTGTTACATAACATATGTGATGCATCTTTCACTGTGCAGAGGTTTGTGGGTCACAACTGCCAGAGAACCAGCTTGTGCACTGCAATATGAGACTGAATGTACTTCTGGTATTTTTGCATTGGGACATAATAAATGTTTTTGTGGTGTGAGTATTGAAATGTACCCGTGGCATCTCCTCCAGCTGAATCTGGGTTGGTCGGTAGTTTTTCTTTCTCTTGATGTGACATATATCCAGTGTGTATCTCAGGTATTATTTAATAAATGACTTATTCAGCCTACTGTCACTGTGTTGACCTCAATTTGTTATGGCAAAGCACATCAACAGATACAAGTCAATGGTAACCCGGACAGAGGATGTATTTCTGCATGCCTCTACGGAAACCAGCCCTAGAGTCAGACTGATTTCCTGCTCCTTTGACCCCTCACCTCCTCCCAGGTGTCCAGCAGCATCACATCCTCTTCGTCCAGGTCACTCTGGTCAAAGTCGTCCACTTCCGTCATCCTAAACTGACCCGTCTGATTGGAGCATTCAAACAGCCGGGGACTGTGACGCGGCTCCTCCGTCTGCAGTCTAAAAAAACACAGACATTTCCATCACAACAACTGCATAATCTGCCCTATTTTTGCGCAGGGGGGCAGGGGTGTTTGCTGCATTTCATTGGCTTCCGATGACATTGGGCATATCCCACTGACCTTGATCTAAAAATAATCCATGCAGATTTAAATGTAAGCTTATTAATGGTGCAAAATATGATTAAAGGGCCTTTTGGATAAAATCTGAAGTCCTTGTTAGTGGGTTATTATAATGGGTGTATTTTGTTTTCATGCAACATGCCCTAATAAATAACAAGCGCTGGGTTGAGTGCTCATCTGGCTGAAAAATAAACCTAACCAGCCAGATGTATTGTTCTGCAAGAAGTCAAATCTCCTAAAATTTGTGCCACAATACTCCCCCGAATGTTTTTGTGTGATGTTTTTGCTTTCTGTGTTTACCTCTTATCGCTGGCATATGGAGCCTTTCCACCCAAAGCTACCCAGAATTCAGCTGGCTCCTGGCCCTCCATCACCACCTGCTTGTCCTGCCTGGACAGCACATCAGAGATGGCTCTTCCCATCACCCTCTCATCCCCGTTGCAGCCCTGGAGACGGACAGAAGCAGACATCAAACACACATCATCAAACACACATTGATTTTGGTGAAAGCGCAGACGCACAAATGCAAATTTTTGTCATTTGAAAGAGGTTCACACTGAGCTCTTGCAGCTTGCTGTGCAACTCTACAGCAAGATACCTACCTTTCCATACCACAGGTAGCATTTGTGGTCAGTCTTCAACAAGAACACGTCATTGGTGTTGAGAGAGGAGGCTCTCGAAGGCACTTCAGTGGCCTTAGTGTTCATTTCACTGGTTCCTCTAACCTGGAAAAGCCTGGCAGCAGGGTTGGGGTTAACCGCACCAGGCCGGCCTGTACCTCCCTTTAAACACACACAGACACAAAAATACACATAAAAATACAGAAAAAGCATGCAGATATATCCCTGTTGGATTCATTTTTACACGATTTCTTACTGGAACACTTCCATTTGAGAAGTGAAGCGAGCAAAACAAGCAAAATATTGACCTCTTTTTGCATACAAGCATTTCTAATCCAACCAAAAAAATCTTCCTCAGTGTAAAAACGCACCTCAAAGATGAGGAGTTTGCCTTTGAAAATAGCCAGGAAATGGCGAGGCTCCTTTCCCATGACCACTCTGACCTGCACCGGGGCTCCATTGTACTTGTTATCAATATTGACAGCCTGGTAGGCGCATGCTGTGATCTCATCTGTAGTGGCATGACGGCCCTGATGTGAGACAGACATAGATCATGTAAATACAGTTTGTCAGAAGCAGAGGGAGAGATAAACAGGAAATTGAGATGACACAGACCTGCCACATGTAGAGGATGTGTTGCAGCTGGTGCGATCTTTGATATGAGTACAGCACCAAATAGCAGTCTCCTCCGTAAAACTGTCCATACGTACTTGGATCTACTTCGGCAAGTTCCAGATTCTCAATGCGCCACACCTGAGCAGTTAAAAGAAATAAAGCATTTCTGAGTTTTCTTTCTCATTTGGATCTTGACACTGAAGTAAGAAGTGTATGTATATCTGTATTTTTTCAGACCTTAATATCTCCAGAAGCATCGTCCACCATGCGCTGCTGTGCTGCCAGATCAGGACGTGCATGAAGCTCCATCACATTAAACTTCACCTGTTCAACTTTAGCTGTGTGGAGAACCAAAGTGCTCAGCATTAAATACATGAACTCAGATTTTTAGATTAAAAATAGGAAGACTCAGATGTAAATTAAGTATTACCTATCTTTCCGACGCTGTACGTGGCGCCCAGACCCTGAGTTTGTCCTTTTTCTCTCCAGGATTTGAACAAGTGCTTGAACATTGCAGACTCTCCTCCCTCTGACATCACCTCCACACTGGTGCTCGGTGGGTAGTTTTTGGCTTTAATATAGCCCTGGTAGAAAACATTAATGTACAAGATGAGGTAAAAAAAACACCTGTAAATGCTAGTAAAAAGATCATGTTTTCATAATGTCTAAGGGGGCAATGATTCTGGCAAAAAGAAGACAATTATGTTTGTCATAAAAAACAAGAATTCACACATTTAATTTGTCGTATTGACCTAAAGAACAACAGTGAAGAATATCAAGAGGTTTTCTGAACTTTTATCAGGCTGTAAACTCACCACTGCTCTGTTCAGGGCTTCTCGTCGCTCTTCCTGGGAGGCATGTTTGCCTTTCCAGACCATCACACTGGAACCTTTCTGGTCCAAAATATAACAGTCCTGACAACCAGAGAGAAAGAAACAATGAGCAATGAGACAGGATTCATTTACTTCAATGACTAAAAACCATGTTTGAAGAATAAAAGTAAACACTTACACCGGAACGCAGCAGGTCTTGTGTCAGAGGCTGAGTGGCCACTTCTTGAACCACTAGATTCCCACTATTTTCAAAAACACTGAGGAGACGAATGAGGAAATCAGTGTATGATATTGTTAAATAGCCAAAAATATTTCCAAACTGTTGTGGCAGAATTGTAATGTATCAACATGGTGTTCTCACTGGTAGAGTCGGACGCTGTTGTTCTGCGCCAGGTTGGGTTGGTCATCAGCAGTGGCCGGTTTCAGCTGAGCAGGCTTCTGGCCGAGAACAGTCGTCATGACGTTCATCAGCTCTGGTGAGTCTCGTTCATCTCCACCCTCCACGACACCAATCTGAGCCCGACCTCCTCGCTCCCTGTCACGGATGTCCTGAGCCAACAAGACCGCCTGGAAAGAAAAAGAAGACACAAAGTTGCATGAATAAAACCTCTTCAAAAACAAGTCGTGAATTATTTAGCCGAAGCCTCTGACGATTTTTCTGAAATCCTCCTGAAATAAAATCAACATATTTCATAACAGCTCCACAACTGTGAGGCCAAAATGAACAAAAATGGGATTTATGAATAAGAGACACTTGGGAGAATTTCAAAATACAATCAGTGTAGGTCAACATTTGGAAAAACTGCCTCAAAATTCCATCTGACATTTTTATTTCTGCCTAATCAAAATTGTAAATTACAGAGTAAACAGCATCCATGTTCATCGATGGTGACCTCTAAATATAGCAGCAGGTTGCTTTTTAATAACAGATACAGTTTGGTCCTGGTACTGGAACCTACAAGGTAGAAATATTTTCTGCAGCACAAACTAAATTCAGAGGTTCTAAATAAAATCCAATCGATTTTTTGCACAGGAAAACCAACATATTTGACAGAAATTCTTCTTTAATGCTTACAGACTACAACAGATACAGTAATTGACTTGAAATTATAAAATATATCTACAACACGCTAAGATTGATGTCATTACTTAACCCAGAAATTGTCTGGAAATTAGAATATGGAAACACATATATTCAGTTAAAGCAAGCCTTCATTTTGTCTTTTATCTGTGATCGGCTGTTACTTTCTCTTTGTTAATTCTGTTCCCTTTTTTGTTCATTAGCTTTACATTTCATGCAAGCTAAACACATAGATCCATATACTGTATAATGATAAAAAATATTCCAGACAAGTTTCTATATAGTTGTGGGAAAATGATATATAAAAATGTATAAATGATGCACAATAATGTATAAAGGTGTATAAAATTTCCAAGTACCTCACAAGACTACATAAGATTACATTTAGTCACTCTTCTTTAAGATCAGCATGTTATTTATATAAAAAGATATCATAATAATGATTATTTTGATACTCAAAGTATATTTAATCAGCTTTCTTTCAAATTTCAATGCAGTAGTTTCACATATATTTAAGCAATTTTAAGATATTATTGATAAATATATACGGAGCATGATATATAGAATATATATGAAGTTAAAAAAATAGAAATGATGCACAAAAATGTGTAAAAGTGTACAAAATGTTCTTTTACCACACAAGTATACCTGTAATTACATCTGGTCATTAAACCACACTGAAAAATTTTGTAATTCACTTGTAAGCCAGCATGTTGCTTACATGTTTGGAAATCAGCAAGAACAATTCTTTTGTTACTTAAAGCATATTCAATCATTTCTTTGTCAAATTTGAAAGAGGGGCTTTACTCTTGTAATTAAAACATTTTAAGATACTCCTTAAAACACAAATGTACATAATATATATATATATATATATGTATGTATGTATGTATGTATGTATGTATGTATGTATGTATGTGTATATATATATATATATATATATATATATATATATATATATATATATATATATATATATATATATATATATATATATATATATATATATATATATATATATATATATATATATATATATATATATATACATATATATATATATATATATATATATATATATATGTATGCATAAAGGTGCAAACAATTTCCAATTATCACACAAGTGATACTTAAATATATATATATCTTAAATATTAAATATACATCAAGTCATTCTCTTACATGACAAGGTATAAACAATAATGATTCCTCTGACATTAAAGTATATTTAATCAGCTTTCTGTAAAATTTGAATTTAGGACTATCACTTGTAATTAAGAAATTCTCAGAGAGCTTCACTGCTTTAACTTTAGTAAAAGATGTGAGTGCTTCCTGTATCGCTGCTCTGTGCAACCAGTCAGTTACCTTGAGCTTCTCCCTCCTGTTGCTCTGGGGACCGTTCCACTGCACGATGGCTTTGCCCACATCCAGGAGAAATATGTCTCCATTATTAAAGCTGTTCCACGACACCTCCACCTGCACACAAACACAGATGAGAGCTATCAAATACCCTCCTTACAATCAAATGGACAGTAAATATCCCACTGTCATGGCCCTCCTCAGGCAATTAACACCTACTCTGACAGCTACAACAACACGCACGCCATAATTTGCTTAAGAGGGAGTGCTAACACTCCCTTGTAGCGTGACTGTGTGAAGCCTGTGATAGCAGCAGTGGGAGGTAAAGCATTAAACCCTGCTGCAGCCCCTTGCCTGAATTTTTTACTCCTGCATACCTCTGTTGCTGTGACATGCTTCCTCCCTTTGACGTGCAGCAATCGCAGCACGTTGTAGACGTTTGTGTCAACATGGTGAAAACCCGAGGCCACTCCGCCCTTCTTGTAGCTGTGGAGAGATCAGTGTACATTACCAAAGTTCAAGTGTAATAAAACATGAAGGCCAGCGGCGTAAAGGAGGATAAAGGGAAAAGACTGAGAGGGATGTTGTTTGATTCATTTTTGAATCCGTGGAACCATTAAACAAAAACATAATGGAAGGGTGAGGGGTTAATGACCCAGCCATTGAAAACAGTGCTTTTCTTCACTAAGCTTAAAAAAAACAAGTGTATGCTGTGTCATAATCATTTCATACAGAGGGATTAGTGTTGTAAACCATGTCTCAGGAAGATTATAGTGTTTGTGTGAGACTCCTCCTCTTGAGCCGGTCACCAACCCCCTTCTTTGACTCACATCAGGCCATTTTTGAAGTAGCTCCTGAACCGAGGCGACTCGCAGCCCTGCACCTCCCTGTGCTGGACCGGACTCCCACCCAGGAACTCGTCCAGCTGGGTGACGTAGATGGCGGCGGAGCCTTGTTCATCCTGAGAGGAGGTCTTTCCTATCCAGTAGTGGATGTCAATAGACTGGCCTGAACCTCTGTTCTGTTTTATCTGTTAGTTAACAAGAAAACATCAAATTCAAACTTACACACAGACGATCATACATAATTCACATGCCTCAATAATATTGGGGCTCTTATGAAATCAGATACTCACATATAGAACAATGTAACAGTCCCCTTCAAAAAAGTTGCCAAAACCTTGAGCGGGAACAGGAGCCATTTGCATGTTCTGAATAAAGATAACAACACTTTAAACCTCAAACAAAAATAATATTTTGGCATGCTACACTGTTTGCATACAGACAAATACTCGGCTTGGACTCTTCAGTGCTTAGAAACACACTTTGCATGACACAATCTGCTGAAACCACTTGTGTTTTTCAGGAGCTCTTTGTATTTGTGCATTGTGTAAGAACAGTCAGCTATTCTTTAAAGGCAGCTTCATGGAAAAGAAACCACAACGGGGTCAACGCCACACCTCATATAGCAGTGCAGTTGTTGTCTTTGGTCTCATGACGTATGGTTTAGATTGTTCAGTGCATTATTTGCTACAGAAGATGAGGAATCCTTGTTATTTAGTATATAGTAATGTCTATTTTTATTATTCTAGAAGACTTATAGCGAGGAAAATACATGTATAGTGAGGAAGGTACTTTCACCTTGAAACTGCAGTGTGTCAGATACAGACATCCAAGATTTAATATGTAAAATGCTTAAGGAACCAAGTAGTTTTACAATGTGTGATCTGAGCATTGGTATAGAATTACATCTAAACCATTTAAGAACTCAGTAAGGATTCATGGAAAAAAATTGAAAATGTAACTTTGATGCACAGAGAAGAGTTTTTGGGAGTTTAATCAGTGATTGGAAATTGACTTTAAAGCACACCAATGCGACCAGGAATGTCAAAGTACACAGCAATATAAGATGCATGATATTTAATGGAGACCTGACTCACATTGATGGTCCATATCTGCAGGCCCGGTTTTCGGCTGACATTTCGAAAGGCATCTGGCTTGTCATCGCTCATCATTCTGCTGAACTGAAATAAACATAAAGACAAAGCAAAAACAATGAGAATTGCACTGTGTCATTTTGAGAAAATTGAACTTCATATTTGTGTGTGTCTGTGTATTGGATTTATACTAGGAGATAGTCAGGATGCACATATTTCTGTAAATATTCCAGTAATGTCTTGTGTTTTCCCAACTTTTCCGCATACATTTCACCTAAGTTAACTGTCTATTTGAAATGACAGTAATTCATGGAATGTAAAAACATGTATTCAAGCACTGTTGTTAAGTACAGTTATGAGGTACTTTCACTTTATTTGACATTTTCATTGACTACTTATCATTGATAAATATGATAGTATTTAGAGCACTATAGTTATTCGGAAGCTAATCTTACTAACAAATCAAGATTACACAAACAGAGCATATAAATATATACATATGAATCCTTGTGAAACTAAAAAGAATTTCATTTCAGTCACCTATAAAAGAAAAGTGCTACTTATACATCAACATAATTTTTAACAATATCATTCCAGTAATATAATATAGACCCACATTCAATAGGGGTTGTTTTCTCTCCCTAAGAAGTAGTTGTACATCTGATTTCAAATGCCATTTTTACTTTATAAATTTGAACACAGGCTTGTAGAATTTACATGGACTATTTCACATTCTTACATTGGCACTTTCATGTTGTCCAGTTTTTTTTAATTTTTATTTTAATGCCATTCACAGCCTCAGAAACAATAATAGCATATAAGCTTTGATGCAGTTAATTTGTTAGTAGCATTTATGTAGTGTCATTTTTAGCAATCTAATGAAGGAAAGTCCAGTATTGCTCTCTAATATTAACCTCGTTTTTGCTCTGTGTTTGGTCTCAACCAGTGTTTTATCATGTTTACTAGCTAGTCATTGCTATTAGGTGCTTTATAATGTACAGCTGTTTTGTAGCCCTGAGCTGAAATTACAAAAAAAAAAGAAAACTACTATGCACGGATGCTTCATAGCCTTTTTTGCTTAACAAAAATAGCTGCAAAAATGAACTAAAATAATAAATAAATACATAGAGGCTTATCTAGAGAGTTAGAAAACACACATTCAGTTCAGAAAAATATTACGTTTTCAAGGCTTTCACTCATCCTTACAAGTTCCCTATCTTTTCACTGGTAACAGATGTCTCCAAAATGACAAGTGAACCAATTCAAAAGATTGGATCTCTGACAGCAACGCACCTCTAATCCCCCTAATGAGTGTCAGCTTGGCGCCATAGCAACATACAAGTCCTGCAATCAGCGGTGCTTTAACTGCCTCTTGACTCAGATATCAGAAACAACAGCACTGATAAGCAAACACACTGTATCACCAGCTGAGCCAAGAATATAGGCTTAGTGGGGACGCGCTGCATGGAAACAGGCTCGGTGGGATGTTACGCTGCTCGCAACATATCATGAATGCAAATACTGGATCCATGCATGATATGATTGTCAAATAGCTGTAGGGGCTGTGGTTGCAGCTACTCTCCAGAGAAATATCCCAGCTATAATTCATGTCCCGTGTACTGTGCACCTCCAGGTGGAGGAATAAAAGGCCTCGCTGGGCGGTGATTGATGAAGTGGGTGGTGTGAGAGGAAGTGAGATAGATCAGGCCAGCTGGACTCTAGCAGGATCTTAACCACACCCTTCATTAATACTATCAAGACTCTGGTATTCAGGCGGTTGAATAAAGGTGTCACACACAGAACAAACACTACAGCTAGTTGAGATTTAATTAAAATGATAGGGCTTGGGCTGAAGTTGTGAGTCATACTGGAATAATACTGAAATAATGTATGTATAATGTAATATATAAAGAGCTACATCTGTAGCTTTAGTGTGAGTAAAATGAACAGCAGCCAAAAGTGTGCTATAAGTGAATGTTAAATCGGGGTGTAGCAGAGTTCAGAGATGTCGAAATAGAGCCATAGGGTCAAGCAACTAGATAGCATCCATCATTTAGATAGATAAATGTAGCCTCCAATAAAGAGCCCAGGGTGTGGTTAACTGCTTATTAACTCGACTTTTAATTTGTAACAGGAAGCTTGTGTCATTTTTTCATTTAAACGTAAATTAAAAAGTCTGCTCCGCTTGTGTCAATTTGTTTAGTGCTGCTCTGTGTGTTTAAATTGTAACCAGCCGAGAGACTGCAAGTGGAGGTTAACATTTATATTCAATATCTTGCATTTAAATGTATTTTCCTGTTGCTGTATTCATATCTTCTGAGCATGGCCTTTGACAAGTGGCTAAAGAGAGGCCGCACCCTGCAGGTATTTGTACTCCACATATCAAGTTGAGGCTCTGATAACAGCATTTCGTAGTAAAATTAAACAGAGAACAGTAGCAATATAAGAGAAAGTATAAACAGCTGACTAGACTGTTGCTTTATCTCCTCAAAGAAAATTAAATCAAAGCTACTTTGAGTTTAAAACACATCATCATATTTTTATCTGATGTATTTGTTATTTAAAAAATTGTTGAAATAGTATATTATCGAATCAAAAATGTGAAACATCAGGATGGAGAATCGATTTATTATCTATTTCCACTTCTTTAATCTAATCAACTCCATTGCATTAATGATTATGAAAACTTTCAATGGCGACCCTTGTTAATGCGAATCAACCTTTGTGCTTTGAAATCTGATCTGCATCAGAATAACTGTAAAACAAATAAAACATAAGAAAAGATAAACTGGAGATCAGCTATGCTTTCATTACAGAGACTGGAAAAACTGGTTTTCTATTAATTAACCTCAGCTGTCCTTTCACTCAGCAAACACAATGACCGTTGTTAATGCTGCACAGTACATCCTAATGTGTCTTTTTCTAGGTCATGTGTAATCAAATACAAATAAAAAATGTATAGTTAAAGGATATCTTCCTACACTGATGATAATAGAGATGTTTTTCTCTCTAAATTGTGGTGATGCGGGTAAATGAAATGGACAGAGACCAATTCAAGAAGCAGAAAATGGGTGTTACTTAAGTAAAAGGATGGTTCTTACCTGGTGCTGCGTCTGGTGTAGTGAAGGCCTCGAGGTCTCCTACAAGTTGTGGAGATAGATTAGTGAAATTACATATAAGATCAAGTTTTCAGCTGCCTTTTCCTCCTTTGTGCAAGCTGGAGTGAGTGAGGCAGAGAGGGGTGGATGTATTTGTCTCCACACCCAGGTATGAACACACCTGCAATTTCCTGCCTCGATATTTACAATACCGCAGCAGTGAGTACGCCTCTGCTCACCGCTTGTGGAGACTCTGGCTTTGGGCTGAATGAAAGGGAGCCAGGACACAGTCAATGATATTTCAGAAAACCATTCACAATTCCTCGACTGCGACGGACTCCAGCATCACTCAAGCTCCTGATTGCACTTTAAGTAGCCAACTGGAGTTGTGTTTATGTTTGACGGAGCCCTCGGCGGCACAGCGGGTATTACAGGGGCCACTTGACACCAATTATTCATTTCACAACTGTTACAACTAGCAGATGGGGGGATTGGACTCGAGGAGCTCTGAGTGGTATTGGAAAGGAATCAGAGGCTTTCTGTGGCTCAATCTCTCATTCGTGCCTACTCACACTTGGAGGAAGAACGCTTGACATTATTGAAGGTTTTACAGCTCTAGGCTTTGATCTCCCAGTGGAGAAGGCTCTGGCAGCTTGTGTTTACATTTGTTTGCTAAACGTGAAGATGCATTAACATGCTGCATCTGAAGTGATTTGAAAGAATAGATGTTAATTATTAGCCGAGCATTGAATAACATACGAAGATACAGATAAATGAAGATCAATAAAAGTGGGGTGGTTACTTTTATGGCCATAAAATGTCAGATCCTGTACAGGAGAACTCATCGAGCCTTCAAATGGCAAATGAAGGTTCCTTTAACACTCAAAAACCAATCAAATCTCATATGCTGGATTTTTAAAAAAGTATGTGAACAATCTGTCAAATTTGTTGCAGTCAGTAAGTGAATCCTGCATAAGGCTCCTTGCCGAAGTTCTCTATTCTGGGATACATAAATTACATTTGTCTTATTTAGTTCACACACTCCCTGCAAGGGAATCTAAGCAACACACTGTTGCATAACTAACCTGGTTTACTAGTAAACCAACAACTTTCAACGTTAAGCAAAAAAAAATAGTTTTTCTTACCCTTGACCACGACCTTTCAATACTGAATTCAATCCTGGACTCCATTGTGAAAATAAGATCATTCAAAACAATGCAGCGAACTTCATTCCCCGCATAACTTGGAGGACAAGTGGAAGGTTAGGAGGGAAAAAGGAGAGCAAGAATTCTTCAGGCTGGAACAAAAGTCTCTGTAATGCCTAATCCACAGGCTGCAGTTATAGTAGATGCTACGTAAGCGGAAGCTAAAAGTTCACATCAAGATATCACATGAAGCCAAGCTCTTCTTGGTTGCACATTAACCAGTTTATGTTCCTATAATTAATGTCTCTGCAGATCATTTAACCCTGCAGACGAGAGAAGCTCAGTAGTTTTTGAGTTCACGTGTTAAGGTTATGTTCAGAATGACTGAATATAAAATGTATTTTTTTTAAAAAGCACAACAATCTGATTTTGCTCTCAACTGGCATTAAGTAAAATGTATTTGTTGCATTATTAAGGCATTGAAATAATTCATCACTTAAAATATAATGAAAAATGCAACACAATCTAAATAGAAAGGGCTGATGGCAAACCTAAGACATCAACATCAACATGTGGTTTCTGTTCTTTCCCTCATAACACATAGGTTATCAGTAAATGGAGTTGTAGCTGTAGTATTGCAGACATTCATTTTTCTGAGCATTTTACTCTAAGTGTTTCTCATCCGCTTTCTCTAAAAATATAACAACAACATCTGCAATCCAATGATGAACACCATCTGTTGTTGAAGATTTTGCTATTTAATTGAAACGTCTAAAACAGCTGCTTAAAGGATCTTGTATTCTGATGCAATAAATTCGATTGTGAAAGTCAAGATAAAACTTTGAACCTTAAACTTGAGATGACTGAAGATAAAGCTTCCTGTCAGTTGCGTCAAAGTGCACGGCGAGATAAACCCAACCATTTTCTCTTAAACCCGTGTCATGAGGTTTTTTGCCACTTCAAACACAACACTGATGATCCTTTTAATTTGATATAATGAAACCGTAAACATTTCTTTATTTCTATTTAAAAAGTAGACATGATGCAGCGTTATTATTCAGGACTCACGTTTCTGACCACCTGTTGAATGTTAATCAACTATGAAATCTCCTTTTTGCTCTGTTTTTGGTCTCCACCCATTTCTGAGGGAAGTACTTGTTATTTTTAGCCGCTTAGGGCTCCATTTTGTTTACTGACGAGTTGCTAACCTTTTCTGTTAACTGTCTAATACTGTATGTATAGTGTATTGTCGGCTTTTAGCGATTGATAGCTGAAGCCAGCTAAGGACTGCAGGACCTTTTCTGAACATTTTGGTTCCCTTGGTGATGCATCCAGTGGCACTCCTGAGGTGACTGATATGTTCTTTTTAACAACTGTAACAGTTTTTCTAATATTTTATTATATTAAATGAGGAACCTTACATGAAAACTAGTCCCTGCTATGATCTTCTCTGCTTTTAACCATACAGATATGAAACAATATGTTACAAATAGCACTGTACAGTTACAAGATAATCAAGTTTCTGATGATCTGCAAAGGCATGTCTTTAACTGCTCTATATCCCAGATGGTCTCTTTCAATTCCGCACCTTAATATTATGCAAGAATTTCACTTATGTATTTATGGATCCCTGACTGTATTTTATGATCTTACATTGAATTTCATTAGTTCTTTTTCCATTAAATGCAACTTACAATGTACGTTTTGTGCCTGTATTAGAGTTAGAGGCAGTTTTGATATGTTCACAATGAACTGACTGTTTTAAAAATATTCCCTGTACAGTGTTGACTTTCTTTATTCTACATATGAACTTATATAGAGTGTTAATCCCAGTGTTAACAAATACTGATGTTTTCAACCACCATTGCTCTTTAGAAGTGTGGTTTCCTTGCTAATTATCACTGAAACAGACGTGAAACAGTGATTTATTTACACTATTCAGAATTGATCACCAGTTTTATATGTCTTTGAGGCTCAGCAGGTGACTCATTGATAATCCTGTGTGGACAGCTGTGTGTGGACTGACGTAACTGAATACAATAGAGTGTTTTTCACACAGCAAACGTTTAGATTTACAGCAGCTGACAAGTTTTAACCAACCAAATGGCCGGAACTTGTCATGATCTTGGTCGCAGTTAGGGCATTCTTATTTTAATTTTTAGAACGTAGATTTAAACTACTAACTGACTGATGTTAAATCATGGTGTGGATCATATTATGATGTTTGCAAGGAGGATAAGTGACCCTGTTATGCATACATGAGTCTGGAACTCTCTGTGGGTTTCTCACTACAAGCGACGCCATTTCACACTACATCTGGCCATTTGATTAATTCATTCTTGATGCCATATTGCTGATCATAGCAGCTTTGAGTTGTGTGAAAGTCAATGCACTGTGATACACACTGACAGTGTGCAAACTTGCAACTTTAATAATGTTGTACAGTACGATTTCAACAGCATTCCTTACAATTCACCCAACACCCCTTTCCCCCAATAAATAGATTTTCATAGAATCTAAGCTAATCTTTATATTTTCCTCAAAGGTTTAACATTTATTGGTGGACAGTGATGCCATCACAAACATTTAAATTCTTTTTTTTTTTTTCAATAGTAAAGTGGGGTTTCAATGTCTTCAAGGATCATCGATTTACAGTCACTGTCAAGGATCAAATAATGTCATTCAGCCACAAATCACATTGAATTGTAAAAATCTTTGGTAAATTTCACAATTCAATGCTACTAAACTCAAAATTAAAAATCATTTAACAGGCTAGGTTTATAAATTTTCTAAGAATTACTCTTTTCACTTTTCTCTGTTTAAATAACAGTTACCAAAGACTCATTTCCAACTGCAATTTAAAGATTTAGTTGATACGCTTTTGGCGATTCGAGTAAATATGCAGCATAAAAATGTGCACCCCATAACCCAACACAACAAAATCAGCACAGTAATGAAGGCACTTCATTCTGTAAGAGAAGATTAAATCACAGTTGTTTGAACAAAAGAAGTCAGATGAGAAACAACAGCCTGCATAGCACTGCTCAACACAAAGAAAGAACAAAACGGTCACCCATTCTAGGAAAAACAAAAACTTTGTTCTGTGTATTTGATTGTTTTTGGTAACTAAAATATTACTTGATAGAATAGTAAAACCTCCTCTCTGATAGAAAAATTACTTTATGTATGTCTTGCTCTTAGAAACATTTAATATATACATACAGTAATATAATCTTTTGTCAGTAAGAGTCCTGTACAAAGAGTCCAAGAATCCAGAGATGGTAAGAATCCATACAGATGTTCTCTCTAGATTTGATTATGACCAGATTATTTGCCTGAAACTTTCCAACCGGGAGCCGCACTGGGACGCCCATAGCTGGTCAGAGGACGGGTGAGCCGGGCTGCCGGGCCGTGGCAGCAAAGTGAGGCTTTTGTTCAGCAGGACCGGGGCAGGAAGGACCAGCTGCCGTCTGCTACCTGTTCCTCAGACTCTGTAACAGATTGTAAACGTCCTCCTCTTTACTGAGACCCTTCAAACAGAGGAATCAGGTCCAGCAGCTCCGTGTCTGTCATATCATCAAACCAGGACTGCACTGGGACCTGTGGAGAAGGAAACGGCACAGAAAGAAAAAAATAAGTAGAGAGATTCAATTTAACGGATGGAGAAGGAAGAAAACTTTTAAGTGCTGCTTTGTAGGTGAGGAGCTGGTGCGAGTTTTGTGTGAATAATTAATGGGGGAAATGGATCAAAGGCACAAAGAGTGGCAGCAGCCCCACCGAGAAACTTCTCCACAGAGGAGAGGAATTTCGTAAAATTGGGAACACTGCCTGCGGCTGAAAAACAACACCGAAGATTAATAAAATTTTGACAATATCTTGTGGATGTAATCATTTACATCATTATTAACCTCATATGCAACTTATTTCTGTTCCACCTGTGCATTTTCTCCCTGTTTTTGATCAGGATAAAATGTCATTGCAGCCTCCATTTACAAAGCAGCTTCATCTTCAGACTTTTTGACATCTTTCATGTTGAGGGATAACATGAAAAGGAGTCAAAGAATTGAGATTTCCTGCTACTTTAAGAGCAACAAAAACAGCAACATTCCTGGGAAAAACACTGAGAGAAGGAACTCAGAATTTGCTAATTTTGACGAATCCCTAATGGGTAATACTTCTTTTGGTCGTCTAAACAAGGTCTCCAACTTTTTCCCACCTATCTGGGGCCATCATATGATGTGCACAAACAGGAAATAGAGTTTTTTCTACATGGCAAAACCACCATAAATTAACGACTTACTGCGTTCTCCGGGGCCATCATATGATGTGCACAAACAGGAAATAGAGTTTTTTCTACATGGCAAAACCACCATAAATTAACGACTTACTGCGTTCTCCGGGTGGAAGATGTAGGAGGCAGGTGAGTTGTCTATGATGATGACTTTACTGAGCTCTCGGCCCAGCCGGCTGAGGTCTTTGACGTAGTTTCCTCTGTGGAAAACACAGGATTCCCTGAAGAGCCGGGCTCGAAACACCCCCCACTGGTCCAGCAGGTCCGCCACAGGGTCAGCATACTAAACACACCGAGAATCCATCAGATCGATGCAGCAAATCATTACCGTGACTGTCAAAGCAGAGCTGTAAGCCGAGAGCCTACCTTGGCTAAGCTCGCTGTAAAGAGGACACATTCAAACAATTCCCCCATCTTCTGGAGGAACTCGTCCACATGGGGCCTCTTCAACACGTACACCTGAAAACAACACACACAATCAAACACTTCTTTTAAAGTCTGTTGCTGGTTTTGAGATTTTAATACATTTTTAGAACAATATGTGCCTGTTCCAGCAAATATGAAACAATACAAAGTGTAAAAAGCAACAAAGGTCTGCTCTGGTTTGAAATCTAGACGAGCAATCCTTTGATCATTTAGTTCACGGGGTTTATACAAAAATATGGCAATTTTAAGCATGTATCTTGAGCTTGTGTTTATGACATGTAACATTTGAGAAGTCTGTCTTCTTTTATCATCCCTCTAAATCACAGGCTTGAAAGGCGTGTGATGTTTTTAAAAAAAAAAAACACACCAAAATTAAATCATTTATCACAGGCAAGAATCACAAGATTTTCAACTTTCAGACACTCCTTGAACCACTCATCTGTGACCTGCTGTTCTGTCTGAAAACGTGAACTAATCTGAGCATAAAATTATGATATTTCAGCAAAATCATTATATTCTACATGTCTCATTTAGAAATCCGCCAAAAAAATGACTGTAAAAAACTAAAAAATCTGCAGTCCTTTAGGCAATTATGAAGCCATTAGTGACTCAACTGCAACCAATAGCCAAGTGACAAAAATGCTGTGACTTTTTGGTTGAACTGCAGGCTGTGTTTCTACCAAGCAGGTGGAGAAAATTATGGAAAATAATTCAAAATGTAAGCAAGAAAATTTTTGTAATATATAAAAACATAGTTTATATTTTATTTAATTTTTTTTACAGCTTTTGTAACACAAGTGGGACCTTGGATAAAATAACAGAGGTTGATTTCAGGTTTTTCAATTTCTGCAAAATAAATAATCCAAAAAATCTACTTTTAAAAATGAATTTACTTGTTTTATAAAGACAGAAGACATCTGACGTCTGAGCTCTCTCTACTTCTAATCAAAGTTGTGCTGTTTCCATAGAAGTGCAGCACTTTATATTTCAGTGCTAAAAGTAAAAAATGTGACAGGAGAAAAAAAGAATAACACCCAGAAACTGCTCGAGGCTCACATGGTTAATTAAAATGACATGTTTTATATTGAGTTTGCTGTGGTACAATGTCAAAAAACACCATTATGAGTTCCAAAATCCAGGTATCAGATCTAGAGTGGAAAAAATTGACAAACCATACACAGATTTATACAACATCAGACAATATTTTCTTATCATATAGATGTCATTTCTGCTCGTCTTCATCCTCTCCGTAGATCTCCGTGGGTTAGTTGCTGCCCCCAAGTGCAAGTAATCAAGCATAGGCCAAAGCAGATGCAGAAAGCCTATCCTGGATTACTTGAACCAGGTTGCAGCTACACTATGGCTTCTTCTGCTTCAAATAGGATGACGAAATTCAATAAAAAAAAACAGACATCTTGTTACAATGCAGGTGACTTCAGTTTTATCTCTCAGACACATTTCCTCTCGGTGAAGAATCTCCCCTGCAGCATCTTCAACATACTTTGTGGCATTTGGGGACACAGTCACATCACGGCTCATCTGTCTTTGCAGTGAGCAAGGACTCAAAGACACAAAGGATAAAACGAGGAGCACTAAATTGTTTGAGCGTGTTTCACTTTCCGCAGCTGCGGGATAATAAGGAATAATAAATATAGAAGGAGAGAAGCCAAGGACTCCATGGGAGCCCTTGTAAATTAATACACATTATTTCATTCTAAGCCCACTTCTGGAAGCCCTCCATGTCAGTGCAGCATTACCTGATGAACAGTGCCATCAATCTCCACTGGAACGATGAAGTCTGCATTGCTGATGGGCTGCAGGAAGACAAGAAACAAGGAAACGATTCAAAACTTGTGTAATTTTTTCATTTGCTTAAATATGACACAGAAACAGCCCAGCCACATGCCCGAATTCTATTTTCAAAAGGAGAGGAAGATAAAATACTCCTGCTAGGTGTCCCAGGCAAACGATGAAGGCTTCAAGCATAATGTGGTTCCCTCTGCTCCGGCGCTCGGTATCTCAGCGTTAAATAAAAACCAGAAGTAAGACTCCGGGGAGAAACCTGGGAGCCGAGCGAAATGACGAGACGTGAGCGCGGACAAGGAGTAGCGCTGCCATTTTCTCTGCGTGACTTGTGTCATTTTTAAAAGCAGGAAGAGGGGAGAGGAGAGGTGCAGGAGGTAGAGGAAGATAGATGCTGGAGGGGTGTGGGTGGAAGACAAGCAGAGGGCGTAAAGACGAGGATGAAAGGATTAGGTAGGAGGCACGGCGGTGTCATTTTGGAGAGGGAGAGAAAGAAAAATAGGTGACAGAGAAAAAAAAAGGTTGCTGTGCGTTTTCCAGAAACACAAAGAAAAGCTCTTCTGTAGGAGCTTAGCTGTCACCCGTATGGGTAGTTTGCAGAAGAGAAAGCAAAAGAATGGAGGATTATTTAGTAGTGTCACTTTGTAAGTTGGACCGACTCTAATTCGTTGGTTTAAATTTCAACAACGCAAGCAAAATGTGCAAAAACACTGGTAAAGTGATGTTTAGAAAAGATGACTTTGCTTCACAAAATATGCTTTTTTTCCACATTCTGCTTGCAGCCAGATGCTACAGAAACAGTAAAGTTAAAAGAAATGGTTTGAAGTTTGAGGTTTAAAGACACTAAAATATGTACAGCGTTACAATATAAGTAGTAAAAAAAAGAAGAAAAAAGCCTTTTTATTATAATTACCCCCTTCCTTCCCCATGACAAAACTGGCAGATAAAATCAGACGCTGTCCCCTGTGTTAGAAGAAAGAGCATCTAAGCTAGGCTAATTAGTGGACTTGTTTATGTGGTATTGCTTTTATACCGGCATAATATATAGAGGTCGACTGATATATCGGCCGGCCGATATTTTGGGCCGATATATGGACTTTTTTCAATATCGGCCATTGGCTGATATTTACAAATAAAAAGCCGATTTGTGATCAGGCACCCGTACGGGCAGCTGCCGCGACCGCTTTTCCCTTAGCAGGACCCCCGGCACTCAGAGAGCGGAGCATGAGCGGAGCCACTTTCAGGTTACTTTTTAATTGTATTTTTTGTAAACTTTAAGTATTTTTTTTTTATGTTATTGTACTTTTTCACTTTTTGTGTTCAATAAATGTTAGAGTTCTACTAGTGTATTTAATTTGTAATATATACATGTATATACTTTTAGTGTTTAAATTTCCTTTTGTAATCGATGTGCTTTAAAAAAAAAAAAAAGGATATCGGCCTTAAAAATCGGCTTCTACAATCGGCTTTAGATATCGGCCATCGGCTGAAAATTTTTTTAAAAATCGGTATCGGCATCGGCCTTTGAAAATCCCATATCGGTCGACCTCTAATAATATATAATTAGCTGCTCCCTTAATGATGTACTACAACAAACTCAGCTACAAGGGTGTTGGAGCATCAGAATTCATTCATCAACTCCAGCAAAAAGGGCATTAGCTTTAGCTGAAGCTAATGCATTCTTGCTAGCTGCTGGCTTTAACTAGCTGGAATCTGGATGCTGCAGTTTGGTTTTTTTACTATTGTTGTGTGTGTCCTGCTAATTTTACATGCTGTTTCTTTCAATTACACGTTTCTGCAACATCATAGTTATTACACAGTAACTCATATGTCAAAAAATTTGGTCTTTACTCAGTTTAAAAGCAACTATGTAGCTGCACTTCAGCTACAGTTCTTTTCAGTTCCCCCTCTTTAGCATTCATAGGCATTAGGCCATATAAATAATTAATAAATGGCCTAAAACACACATTATAATGAATCAGAAAGCAGGTAATAAAGTCATATAATGTCTTCATACGTATGTACTACACTATAGTCTGTGCAAACCATTTATTTAGCTTGTTATTTATTTATGTGCTATTTGTGGTAATTCTCGCCTGTTGCTTTTTCAGTGCAGACTTGTCCTCAGGTGTTAAAACGACATTCTCCTATTTCCATAAAACCATGTTAACATTTTTAATGAAGACTGTAGCAATTGTCTTTGAATATAACCCAGTGTTTGCACTGTATGTTAATACCTTCAAGCATTAAACTCCAGTTATAAAGGCACAGTTCAACGCCATCCAGCAGAGGGGGTGTTTGCAGTAGGAATGCTAAGCACAGCACTTTGACCTTCCACATGTCACTTGTATAATCTGTCTAATGGTCTATATATAAGCCTAATATGACCATCATCACCCACTCGAGATGTTCGGTTTCTTTATATGATGCAAGAGTGAGTCAATTCACAATCAAAGCCCAGCGATCCCTCCCAAGATAGACGGGGGCTCCTCTATACATCAGTTTTGCAATATTCAGCCACGGTTAATGTTTACACCAGAGAACACAAAGACCGAAGCTGTCTAAAAATAATGAGCCGAACCAGTGGCTTGCAGGAAAGAGAACAAACGGGCTGCATAACTCCTACCATCGCGGAGAGAGAGAACGGAAAGAGAAGAGAGAGCCACACAGATGGATGAGGAGACTGTCTGCTCTTCTGCCTATTGCTCTTCTGCTGAATCACTCCATCATTTGAAGACTGAGCATACAACAGCTGCTCATCGCCCTGCTCCGTAATGGGCCAGAGACGACGAGAGATATGGAAATGGGGAAGGACAAGAGGGGGATGTACGTGTGGAGTAAACGATGAGAAGGGAGAGTGTTATGTATTATGGATTTATGCTGAACCACAAAAGGCCGACAGAGTTGATGGAGAGAACTTGTTCTGGGTTGTTTCAGTTTCTGATCTCACTCTGGCTCTGGTACGGCATTGACTTTACATACATACCTCTGTTTAATCATTAGGCATTATTGTCCAAACCGGCCTCAGCTCATCTCCTGAAGTGCCTCTTAAAACAGATTTTTACAACTAGTTTTGTAGCGAGTTTCAGGCTTGATCCCTCATTTTGTTTTATACACTGCACATGGTACATTCTGGCAATAAATGGGTACAAAAATGTGCACAGAAAAGATGTTGTTCAGGTCTCCTTAGGTAAAACAAGACGAAAAGTGCATCCAAAATCTTGGGCTGCAACTAATTTTCAGTCATTCATTTAATTTCCATCTATTATGAGTACAAAATAATTGCTTGTTTCAGAATCTACAGATATCCCATACAAAAGACTGTTTGACATAACGTAAAATATTCCAACTTCAAATACTGCAAGTAGTCATTTTTGCTTTAAAAAAATATTAAGTCAGCCATTGAACTAATTTGTTTTCTGTGAGTTAATCAACTGATTGTTGCAACCTATATTTAGCCTGTTGTAAGTCAATTCAATTTGTGCAATGCATGTTTCATGTTTTGGCTATGATTCCTAGTTTTAGTAGATTTTAATGCTAATTCCAACATTTAACAACATTTCAAGCTATGTCAATGCAGTCCTATCTAAAAAAAATCACTGGTTTTCTGTTTAGTGCTTAAGAAGCGGATCGCTGGTCTGCATAGAGTTCTGACTTCACCAGCACCTTTAAAATTAACTGGAACACCTAATGCAAAACAGGTCTGATCGCCCACATCAGTGCCTGACCTCCCAGATGCTTTTGTGTCTAAAGGGGAACACGTTTCTGCAGCCAGGACTTAAAATATTGTGTAGCAATCAGATGTCCGGGATTCACATATAAAGACTGAAAGTCCGCATGTTCTGATGTTTTTTTGAGAGGTGCTATATAAATAGACATCACTCATGTGATTATACAGTATATGGTGTATCCTTTCAGTGACTTGCACACATCTAACACATACTGGCTCTAATCCCAGCCAGGCCCAGGAATTATCTCCTCATCCATAACATGCAGGATAAAGCACAGAGTATGTGACGTGTTATGTAACATTTCTTTTTTAGTCTATGTCCATCTGTGCGTCGTCTGTGTCCCTTGTTGGTTGAAGTTGCTTTTCTGCACTAATTGTCCAGTTCAAGTGTTAACATGCACGTTTTAGAAATTAAGTCCTTGATATTTTGAATGAGAATTAAGTCCAAACAGGAAATCTGCAGGAAATCCTGCAGGGTTCTGAACGGAACTGAAAATGCTGCGCTGTGTGTCGCTTTCTGTCTCCATCTCTTCCTCTCCCAACTGATTTTCATTTATTGCATTGCCTGAATCCATTTCATATTGCATACTCATCTCTGAACTAAATGAATTTTGATAGACTGAGTATCCACTGTGTGTGAGTTTCATCAAAAACTCAGAGAGAAAAAAAATTGAGCTCCTGTATGGGGTTTCTGACTTGGTTTGGCAGGGAGGAAAATAAAAACCCTTCTGACTTATTAGAACACGTCCAGGATTTCTACGAAATTCATCCTGCAGTCATTCAAGGCAACAGTCCACTGTAGCGGACACACCCTTGTGTGTGGGTGAGTGTGTGTGGCCCTGCACTGCCGCCATGTGATCCTAATGGGTGGGTCCAGTACTGTGTGTTATGTGTACATTTTTCTCTTCTTTCGACTTTCCACAGAAAATGAAGAATTAGCTCTTAGTCATATGAAAATGAACTGAAAAACTGTTTCTCTCTGCAGTTTTTCTTATTAGAAGTACTTCTCCCTTTTGCTGCTGAAGAAAACAACAACACAGGAGGCTCTTCAGCTTTACCTTGAGCTGTTTCGCTGCACACCTCTCCGGCTTTCTCATCTCGGCTGCACTCATGCAGAGGACAAAAGCACTCAGGCACAGATCAGCTGGGGCCGAGGTGGAGCTGAGCTGAAGTGGGTCACTAGGTGCCAGGTGTGTCAGTGGACGGAGGTTTTGATGGACAGATACAAGAGTCAAGGTACTGTAGAGCTGCCCAGTATGCTGGCCTTTCTCTTTGAGTGTCTGCAGCAGAGCAGAAACTCTATAAAACCATTTCTAACATATCTGAGAGCTGGAAATATCCCTACATCTGTTATGATGTATATGCAGCTTCTTCATTTTTCAGCATTAAATAACTAGTTTGTTTGAAATATTTGACCAGCGCAATTATATTTGGCAGTTTAATCCTGCATCCCAGGCCTGGTGGGACCTCACCCTAAGGATTATACACTATCAAATAAAGCAGAGTTGCCATAAACAACAACAAAAGACCGTGCAATGTTACATACGGGTATGCACTGCATCTCCATTTTTGAAGTTTAAAGCTTGAAGTTTGATTTATTCTCTGAAAAGAAGCGCCTCATTAAATAAAACCATTCAAACTCTCTGAAAACTTGGTTGCAGGAGAATTTACTCGAGGATCGTGTGGGTGAGGTTTGATCTGATTTCATTGGTAGTGACCAGACAACCCAATCGGCTGTTATTAGATTTTATTTTTAGATTAGATTTTCGCCCAACCAGCAAGAAGACAAGCAAGTGCAGACAAACTGTCATGAAATAGCACAAGTCGGTTGTGTTCACGTAGGAGTTCATCATAGTAAGAAGATGACTAAAAATGTATGTATTTCAGACCTAGTGGAGAATACTTGCACTTCTGAGTCTAGAAAAAACCCCTTGAATTAGGTCAAAAAGCTTTACCTGTTTAGCAGATATTTGAGATGGTATGTGCACATTTTCAAGGGGAGTGCAGGGGACACATCATTTTCAGTTTTTACAACATTTGCATTTGTTCCTCCCAAGAAAAACATAAAAGAAGCAGAAGACTTTGGATGTTTTTTCTTCTATTGTGGAAAACAAAATTAGATTCACATACATTCCATTACAGTTGGACTTTTTCCTTGCACTGCTGCCTGAAATTTGTGTATTTCTTTACAGAAAAAAGACATTTTCACCATAAACTGATGCAAAACAGGAACAAACTGGTACATAAAAATTCATCAGAAAAAATTTATTCCTAATAATCAAATAAAAGCTGCGGCAATGTTTGGGATGCTATACGACATTTATAGACAGCTGGCAAAATGATGTGTATCTATTAAAAGGAAGTCATGATCCAGGTAAAATGTACAGCATTCCTGCAGCTGAAACCCTAAAAATACAGCGCAAACCTACTTTCAAAGCAGTCTGGCAGCCCAAGATTATAATAATCCTTGAAAACTTCCTGTCCAAATTTATTGCAAGGGTCGAAAGATCAAAAAGAGCCCATTTGCTTTATAGCCTTGAGGTAAAACTCTTTACAGTAGCTTGTAAAATGCTTGGATCCTCAGGATACCTGCTTTTCACAGGAAAGCGGCGATACAGTAGATATTTCCTGCTTAACAAATGGACTGGCTGATGATGGATCGCACGGTGCACAGCTGCTAAAGATGTACTGGTTGCCATGCCAACACCTTGCAATAGTAACAGTTAGGTCTCCTTTTTGCCCTCTCTTGTTGTAACTGATGTTTTAAAGCCTCAATACTCCCAAGGACGCAGATTGTTGTGATGTAGTTCAGTGATGCTAACAGGACTCAGCAGTACCTAATTGTGCTCAATTTCATAACAAAGGATGTCTTTTTCTGGATTTATTTCCATATAATCCTACACAGTATGAAACAGCCGAGACGTAGCGTGACTGCCAGCGTATTTAAAGGTGTGCTTGCGTGTGAGACGCTGTACCTTGAAGGAGCTGTGCACGAGGGTTTCGTCCAGGTCGATCACCACACAGTTCTTGCCGTAGTCGGCTATACTGACCTCCGGCAGAAGGAACTTGGCTGGAGGCTGCAGAGACAACAAACACACTTTATAATGCTACGTGTAAACAGAAGAACGTCAGAGAGAACAGGCTGCAACACATACTCTCTCCGACACACACACACACACACACACACACTGAGGGTGTGATGGCGGCTCAGTCAGAGTGTTGGACATGATCACTTTGGCTGCTTTGGGTGACACTCAAGAAGCACTTAACAGGATTAATGACCTGCAGGAGGGTGTCCCTTAGCTTCTGTAGAGGTCTGAGTGTACCGCTGAGAAATGTGCCAATGCAACGACGACATGAAATTTAATTGTTGTAGAGTTTTTAAAATATGCGTAATGTAGCATCAATGTTGGTTGAAATCAGTATATCATAACACAATTTACATTATGGATGTTGCAATATATTGTCGTGGCACTGGCAAGAACTGCAATACTTAAAAAAAACTATTGATATTGTGTCAATGATATATCCTAATTAATCAAGTGCCAACACAGGAACAACATACAGTTCAGTTATGTTACAGACTCTTGCCATCTTCCATTTTGCCTGTAATTCTGTTGCAAAGTTTAAGAAAATTTGACTGAAAACATTATCTCTTTAACATTTTTCTTTAGATATTGTGACAAAATCATTACCGTCAATTCATTTGGCCATAACAATCATGTAGTGATAATCTGTTCTTGTGACAGTCCTATATTAATTACATTTTTAAACATAATATAAGTTTTAATAATTACCAAAATGACACCATTCAACAGATCTAGAAATTGTAAAAATAAGAAGAATCAAGAAATGTTCAACTTTCCAGTGGTCCTTAAACCCCTCATTCCATTTGGAAATTTTAAAATCAATTAAAATCATGATGCTTCATCAAAGTCACTTGAATCTACATTAATGCCTCTTTTTAAACAAAAACACAAACATTTACTATTTGCCCCAACCAGATTCTGTTAAAAAAAAAAAAAAAAAAAAAAAGCTACGTGATATAAAATTCAGCAATGTTTTTGCTGAACTGGGCTGAATTGCAGGCTGTTTACACAGAGCAATCGAGATAAGCATAAAAAAAGACATTTAAAAAAATGCAAGTAGTTAATTATCTGAAGCATGTGGAGTCACCATGTTTGTCCACTACTGGCAACACAGATTCCAAGTTTTTTTTTTTTTTTTTTTTTTGTAAAATTATTAATCAAAGAAATTCTACATTCATCTTTTCTTTTTATGATCTATGGCAACATAAACGTGTGTGTTGAGTCATGGCTGTGCTGCTGATGCAGGACTTTATATTGTAGTGAAAAATTAGCCCACAGGGAGTGAAAATGTAACAGGAGCAAAAAAGACCCAGAAACTGCTTGGGGTTCAGAGGGTTAATTAAGTAGCCGAATTACGTGAACGCGTTTGACCAGAAATTATCAGCAAAAAGAGCACTAATTGTCTCTGCTTGACCGTGATGTCTGCCTCACTAATGCTTTCTAATGCTTTTCCGTGAAGGACTATTAACAATGAGTTAATCTGTCGAAAAGATGTGCTATCCGATGTCCAGTTAAATGCCACCACATACAAAGGGAGGAATTATTTCCTCGGCTGATAACATTTAAAGAGACAGGCCTCCTTTCGCTGCTGCTCTGTGGTCTGAGCACCTGCTGAGTTCTTCTGTATTACCTCATGTTGACTGAGCTCTGTGACTGTGCTGCCTTCAGGGTCAGAGGGGAAAAGGAGAAACACTAATGTCCTCTGCCAAGTGGGCCTGAGGTTACCGACAGGCACGGGGCAGATGGCTCAGCCACGGGGGGCAAACACTCACACCTCGCACACTAGTACATCCATGCATACATATGTCCATAGGCAGACACAAATCTACATAGAGGTGAGGAAGAAGGACTCCATCAATCTGACACTCGTACTGATCTGCTGCTGCTGCTCGGTAAACCAGGCCTTCTCTGTATATGTCTGTGTTTTAGCGTTTGTTGGCCCCACTGGCTGCATTTATCATGTCTTATCGCAGGACTGCATGCTGATGTACCACAGGAAGAATTCCCTGTGAGCAAGGACACAGAATGACATCCTGTCAGGCCGTGATGAATGTGATTTAAACCTTCAGGTTAAACAAAGAAAAAAAAAGACTGACTGGGGCCTTGACATTTTCACCAGGCAGCTGCACTGGCTTAAAATAACTCACAGCTACAGCCAGGGGGCGCACTTCCAGAATGATTACATTTAACTACAGTGTATCATGCTAACCAAGAGCATGGTAGTGTTATTTCAGTAAATAGATACAGAAAAAATAAGTTTTTCTTTTGAAAGTACGAGCGAAATTCGAAATACCGTTTTGTCCCCGTATAGCGTCAAGGTCCCCATATACTAGGTGGACACGATACTTAATGTGCTGCTTTTGAGATATATTAGGGAAAGAGGAACAGCTTCAGTGACAAAATAAATAGAAGGTAACCAACAATTATATATTTATTACTTTATTCATTTTACTGTTTTATTCAGTTCAATGTATCATTAAATATCAAGCTTTAAAACCAAAATAAATAAATGACTTGATATATTTATCCCTTTATTTATCCGTTTTCTTAATGTTTTTTTTATTTCTGCTCTTTTTTTAATTTTGTTTTTCCTTGATATTTGACAACATTGTAGGTTCATATGTCTTTTTTTCAGGGATTTGTATTGAAGTTTTTACTTTCAATTCTGATGCACTTCACTAAAAAAAGCAACCTCATTCCTCAAGAATTGAGTTATTCCAGTCATCTGGTGAAAATTCCTGAAATTTTTAATGAACTGGGGAAGATTTGGGACAGAAAGAAACAATTCACATATATTTTAAAATGGATTTTATGCTTGTTTGTGAAATTTATGCATAAAATGTTTCATTGTTTAAGTCTAGGTTCAACAAAGTGTAATATAAACAAGTGAAATGTTTGCTCTTTTTAATTCCACTTAAGTGCTTACCATAATTAAGATAATTAATATAATTAATTGATTTAATTTGAATGATGATGACTATGAAATGTGGCTAATGTGACTCTGCAAGGAATTCTGTATTAGATTATGCAGTTAAGAAGTCATACTATTTCCAAATAACAGTTACACATGCTTGAAGTTATATTTCTTAACAAATACATTAATAATCACTGTCATATTAAATAGTTTATATCTCACATCATTATGAGTTGTAGACAATTTATTGTCTATGCTCTGTTTGTCAGTGCTAAATAGGGCATATCAAAACTAAACAGATACCGTGTATTTGTATTTTTTTGTCTGTGAATATTTTGCAAATTAAAAACTCATCAATCTTTGTCAACGGGAATCTGTGTAAAATCAATATTTTTTTATCAATATTTGTACTAATGGAAGAATGTGATGATTTCTATATGCTATATTGTTATTTTCAACAGAGGATATTTTTCTTAGCAATATCTGAATAATCATAAATGGAAAAACTTGTGTATATTTTTTCTTTATTTTTATTTCCTGCTCATGTTCCCCACACTATCCTCTTTGCTGCTGTAACACTTCAAATTTTCCCACTGTGGGATTAATAAAGGCTTGCCTTATCTTAATTTATCTTCTGTGCAATGCCTTGTATCTGTTTTTTTTTTTTTGATGAGGTTTAGATGTTGTAGTTCAAAAAGGTTTTGCTTTTTGATGCGGTGTCGTGACTCTGCTGCTGTGATTCTTGGTATTTTGCTATTTTTGCGTAAGGCACAGAACCTCATGACAACTTGCAAGCGATGTCTTTTTCTTCTACTTTGTGATGCTGCTCTCACTGTAGTGTTCCAGTGACGAGTGACTCAGACGTGACCTGCACAGGTCAGCTCGAGTTATTTAAGTCACCCCTCAGACCCAGGCAGCAAGACAAAGAGCAGACCTCATCGCCACATGCATTTCCTGCTATTGAAGGGAGGTGTCTGCTGCGTGGTGTAGTGTAAACCTTGGCCGCGACTTGGGATGCTGTGAGTGTGAATATCCTAAATTACAGTAAACCACAGGCACCACATACATTCCAAAATAGCTAAATGAATTGCAGTTTCAGCACAAACAAAGCAGGGATCAGATAAACCAACTCTTTTCTGGTGAATGTCTGGTGAGGTACAAATCGTTGAACCCAAACTTCCTTCTAATGGACTAACAGCAGTTCATTGACCACCGATTGCATGATGACAATGTAATCATTCTCCACAAAAACAAATGTGTAATTTAATCAAGTCTTTTAAGGGCAAGTTATTTGTTTGCTGACCCAAACAGTCGATGGAAAGGTCTGATGTAAGATTTGGTAAATTTGGTCTAATAAGAGAATCAATCTCATGTTCTTGTCCGATGATTGAAGAATCACGTTAGAAAAGGACAAGGGGACAAAACCACAAATTAATCATGTGATAAGAAATGGACTTGAATCGTATGAAGGGAGGAGAAGCGGCACAAAGGAAGGGATTGTAAGCCGAATGATCATATGAAAGGGACAGTGCAAAATTTCACCTGACAGCAAAGAAAAATCACCTCTGTGTCAACAGCCACATGCAGCTAGAATGATGAAGCACAGCAAGCAGAGGGAGGAGGTTACTGAGATGGGGCGAGATGAAGAAAAATGAAAGATAATAATACATACACTGGGTATGGGGATGACCTGGACCTGGTCACACTAGAGAAAGTAGAGAGAAAAGAGAGAGAGAGAGATTGAGAGAGACAGGGTGGGGAAAAATAGAGAAAAAGGAACAAGGAAGCAAAAGAAAAACTGTGAAAAACTGTTGCGAGGAAGAAATCGACATCAATATTCCAATCAACAAATGCACAGGGAGAGAAGCAGAGAGGGACAGAGGGAGAGGGACATATAGTGCACTCAGGGTGAGAGAAAGTGAGAACAACTCACTGAAAAACAAACAGAGCTGCCATAGTAACAAATATGGCTGGCCAGAAATCCAGCAACAGTACACTGCTGGGAGGAACCGTGGGCACAGACCCAGCTCGAAAATCAGCCTCGCTCTGTAACAAGGCTTTTTATGGCGAAGTTCGCGAGGTTCACTCTAAATTAATGGGAACTCATTTGTTAAGGAGAGGTCTGTAGCGGGTCAGTACTGACCACATGTACGGCGTCTGTAAAGGGCCACACATTCCTCCCCTGAACGAGAGACATTTACAGGTAAACAGGAGTGGAAATGTGATAGGATCCCGCTCCATTTTTAGCCTCGTGTACCTGCCTTGGCAGCCCAGCACTGTGTTTGTGGAGGAGCTTCGGGGGTTTGGCGCCTTTTCCACAGTCAGAACGTTCTCTTCACACATCCTCACTACACTGGTCAGAGTGTGCATGAGGAGAGGGGGAGGCGTGGGTGCCAGGCAATCCATCACACCGGACACACACAAGGCCCACTTTATGGGGATTAGAGGAGCAGCAGCCTGAGTCCATGTGTGTGTCCTCACATGTGTTGTCATGGGTCTGCGGCAGGACTTGTGCGGGAGAAAGAGCGAGGCATGTCTTTTGAGCTCCTCAGCGCTGTGTGTGTTATTTTGTGTGCGCTTGTGTGCGTAGGCAGATATCGAAGAATGCAAGATGGGACGCGAGCCCGTATTTTCAAGCAGTGGATGGTAAACAACCTCTGGGTTCAACGGGTTTGAAGCAGCTGGAAAAATTTGTGGAGGGAACTTGGAGAGGCCGCGCACCGCCTCAGCCTCAGCTCTCTGCAGGAAAAGGCAAACCCTAACAGGCTCTCTGTAACAAAACCAAACAAACGCTGCTCCTTACTGAATCTCACCAGTCCAAATACGACTTCTGTCATAAAATAAGCACTAATTCCCACAAGGTTTCATGTCGTGTGGATGTAAATTGAATGCAATTTGGACTGTAGACAACAATGACAAAAGAGAGAAATGCAATTTACCTTGGGAGGACTGCCATTCTCCTCTGGTGGCGGAGGCAGAGAAAGTGTCTTGTTGTTGGCGGGTGGTGGCTCCACGTGATAGTCATTGTAGTTGCGGAAGCAGCAGAAGAAGGGACTGAAAATGCTCCGACTCCGGTGCTTCTTTAGGCTGCTGTTGGACTGGGAGACTGGAAGAGAAAGCAAAACCAAAAACAAAAAAGAAACAGCGTGGTTAGACTATGCTAATTTACATGTGCAAACATAAAGGACAACCGGAGAGCGCAGGCATCCACTGAGGCCCTATCTTGGGGTTTTAAAGAAAGTGATCTGGATCTGCACCAAAGTTTAATGGGCTCTTACTTTGGCTATGCTCCACCTCTCCATTAGGTTTCATGAAACTCAGCCTGGTAATTGATGTGTAATCATGCTGACAAACCAACGAACAAACAGCAGAGAAAACATTACCTCCACTTGTGTAGTAATGCAACTCTGAAAGAATTCACAGCTACTATTGAAAAACGAGCAGAGATGAGAATAGCAACAGGACTCTTATATCTGTAAGTTCAGTATGAAGCTATAGCTGGCAGTCGGTTTGCATAGCTTGGATTGGAAACAGGGAGAAACTGCTAACGTGGCTCTCTGCAAGGTAGTCTGGCACAGAACTCACTTTAAAATGGCCCATTTTATATTCCAGATTTTGAATCAAACAAATAAGATACAATTACTTCATTTGTGAGCTGTTCATAAATCTCATTTCTGTGAATAACTGTTGAATGCCCAGAGGGAATTTCTGCCATTTTGGCAAAAACGTTTACTTAGACCCAACGATTAACGGGTCAGATTTTGGTGGTCAGAGATCACTGTGACTTCACAGAACATTTTTTTGTCCATAAATCAAACATTCATAGGCTATTTACAACAGAATTTCATACAAATGTCTGAAAGGATTAAATGATGAACTGATGACCTTTTCTATCCAAAATGTCAAACGTCAACTTCACTGTGACATTGTAATGTTCTGCAAAAAAAATACTTTTCTGGCTGTTGTTCAACACCATAACTCAGGAACAGAAGGGCAGACTGTGACCATATTTCACATTTGGTCAGATGCTGAATTGGTGACATAAATCTTAGGCTCCCACCTTGAAACTGTGGTGATTGTATAGACCTTCTCTGCTGCTGGATTGAAGATGCGTGTGGAGCATCCTTGTTTTACAGTTTGTAGCTTTTTTGCAGCAATGCAGTCTGCTTTATTGGTCAAACGTGAATTCAAATGAGAAATATATTTTTGTTCTTTCAATGAATCTGCACATTTCAAAATCTTCACTACATACAGCATATTATATAAGTCTGTACAAACATCAATGCAAAATGCAACTTAACTGGCTGGTGGTGGTAATTCTAGTTTCTATACTGTTTTATAAATATGATCTTTTATGACTCTGATATTGTAGTTGAACTGATAAAAATGCATGAAATTATATACACTTATAGTGTGTGTTTTGCAGTTATAGCTCTCAAATATAGTAGTGGAGTAAAAAAAAATGAATATTTCTCTATGAAATGCCATAAAGAGGCATTGAATGTAAAAATTACAAATAGTTTAAATTCTACAATTTCAGTAAATAGTCTTATTCCACTGCAAACTCTGTGTGCTGAAGACAACCTCGTTCAACTTGGAATCAAGCGCTGTCTCATTGCCATTTTACTGCAGTGTCACCTGTTGAGACGTCATTTCTGTCTAAAAGCCTTTATGTTAATGAATCCTGCATCCCGTGATAGCAGCAGACGGCAGTGATGCTCAGGGTCGCAGGCAGACAGCGCTTCACATGCATCATCGCATCCTCGTGACAAAAGGAGCTGAGATGTATGTTGCACCCCAGTGAGGCATTAGTTCATGCGATAAGGAGCACAGGGACAAAAATAGCCTTCATCAGAGGACCCTCTGGGAAGGTAGTCTGGTTAATTAACATCAAGAAAAGAAGAGAGGGCAAGATTAATATCCTATCATATCATATATAAATATATACAGCATAAAGCAGACTCGACTTTTTAATCCACAGAGATGTGAAAATTCTGTCGTTGGACAATAATGAATCCTAGCTTCACATGCCTGGCAAGAAGTCTTGATCAGTGGCTGAGTGCTGCAAAGCTCCAGGGAGCAAACAACATACACATGTAGGTCCCTGGTTACATCATTCCTCCTTCACCGTCTCTGAAGCTCATGGCCTACTTTCACACTGACAGAGAGCCTCGGATGGTCTGCAGGCCTCTACCAACGATCTATCATGGATTTTGATTTTCCTTTGGTGAGCACGAGAGGATAAAAATAGAAATTTGGGCAGATCTAGAGCAAAGGCTAAAATCTGACAGTGCAATTACCATGAGGTGTTCTTGAAGCAGAAATTCTGCCAGCTTAATTGCTTGAAAGGTAATTTTTAGGCACGGAAATCCCAAATCTGCTCAAGACTTTGAAGTGTCTGGCTGACTGCAGCTGGAATCATTATTTTCGTGCCTTGGAGCGACCGTCATACTGCGCCCCCCTTTGCTGCCGTCTTGTTAACGTGTTCATACAGCCGTGTGACACAGGCAGTCCAGTTAGCCATGCATGCTGCGGCTGTTTGCAGCCTACTCCTGCTCTGTGAGTCTTCAGATTGACGCCTGGAAATATCCTCGGGTCGCTCCGACTGGATCTGACAGGCTGCGGGCAGTTCGTCTTTTTTTGCTTCGTCTCCCTTTCGTCTTTGTAGTCCAGAAGCTCGCTGTGACTCTTCCTCTTCCCTGATAGATGCTCCAGAGAAGCAGCACTTCAGTAAACAAACGCAGCTATACGGCTGGAAAAGGAAGGCAACATGCTGCGTTACTATAACCTGCGTGGTGATTGAAGGAGACGCTCTGCCCTTGTAGACTTGATTCCCTCACTGCTGCCACTGAAAACTGATAAAAGTATATTGGCTCACAATAGAGTCTATATTTCTCTCGACAGTAAATTTACTCACATATACAGAGTGAATTAATGGTTCAAAGACGACAGGATCTCTACTGATTATAGCAAAGACCCTGCACACTGAAAGCATTAACCCCATAAGACAAAGGTCACCGATCACATACACTGACACACACAGATGAGGAAGCCTCATTAATGCATAAGAACTTCGTGTGGTGGAATTAAATACATACGATGAGATTTATATTGCACCACAACATTTAAATATCAGTTTAATTACATATTTTAAAGGGTCCAAAGCTGTAGTTCAGTGTTAACCGACAGATGTTGACTTGCCCAGTATCTGAGCTAAACCTACAGTACAAATGGTGAATTTTGATCATACTCAAAATATTTGCAAATATACAGACCTCAAATTAGGCACCCTTTATGAAGGATTCAAAACTGCAATCAATAATGTTTTGTAGGCCAAATGAAATCCATTATAAAATGCAAGACTGTCAAAAATCTCATCGGTGTCTACATTTAGCTTATCAGGTAGATCTCTGCTGCAGAGAACCGCTACTGACATCCATTTTTTTTTAACAATTTACTGCAGATTTAACAAACATTTTTTAAAGTGTTAACATTTACAAAAATCGCTAACATTTGCTGTTGGCTTATCAGGTGATAAACCTTTGCCATGGAAATTATCTAACTGGTATTTAGCGATCTGCCCTGGACCTTGGTAACCTCATGTGCCAGATGGTTTGTTCCAAATTTGAATAGTCGACCTGGGAAACTGTTTACTTGACATGTGATTGAACCATCTGTCTGTCAAAGACTAGCTCCCACCTAAAACATGTCCATAGCTGTCAGTAGCTCCTCACAGGACGCTGGACGGTCTGTCCAGCTGTGGACTGGCTGCAAGCAAACAGTTTGAATCCTGGCAACACGCTGTTTCTCGTGATTTCGCAAATCTCATGAGAACCCAGCTGCCTTGCAAGGTAAAAATCTTGGAGCTGTAAATCCAACCCCACAAAATGCAGCAACACTCATGCCTAAAGTTCCATCAGACCTCGTTAGTTCTCTGCTATCGATTTAGCAACTGAATATTTTAGCATTTCTGTCCGTGCTGACTCACAGTCCTGGTTTGCTTTCTCTTTGATTCAATTCAATTATTACTCTGGAGGGTTGCAAATTAGTTCCTGAATGAGTCCAAAGAATACTGCATGTGCCAAAACCGCAAAATTAAAAAAAAAAAAACTGATGAATCCTTTTTTGGGTTGAAGCAAGCTATGCCATCCATGGATTCATTATTTTGCTGAGGACTTCAATACACGCTGGGGAAAACTCTTGGCAATGACTGACTTTTTGTCTTGGACTCCTGATGCAGAGACAATAACACTTATTGCCGCAGACTGGATGGCGTATCAGAGAGTGAGACATTGCTAACCTTTAGTTTGTTAATGACTTTATCACTGACTCATCAAGAAAATTAGAGCAGCATCTCCTTCCAAAACACAGTGTAATGTCCTGGGTAACACCGTTATTGTTTCTGGGAGTAAAACTTTCTGCAGTAAAAAAAATTCCTGCAGCACAAGTGGCATTTAATTTACTTCTATAATATTGAAGTGGAAGATAGATATGTTTGAAAGTTGGCCAAATATAAGCAAAAGTATCTGCATGGCTCGATTTAAAGTGGGAAAAAGCATCTAAGCGTCCTTCAAATTTGTAAGTTTCTAGTGTTGGACACTGAATCAGCTCCAATTGGCTCCAAAGCTGGCCTCAGATGCCTTGATGTCATTCCTCACTCCTCCATTTTGAGAGCGTCTACATTTTTCCCGCTCCGAACAAGCAGGTGGGAGCGCGAGAGAAGGCAGAGTGAGCTTGGAAGGGCGTCGAATGGGTGGGGAGAGTTACTGTGGTGAGACAGCCTATACTTGGGTCTGATTCTTACTCCACCCCCTCCTGCACCACCACCCTACACAAACAGAGCTTTCCTTTCTCCCCGGGACACAAACAACATTTCTGAGCGCTGACTGCTGAAGGAGGCCCAGCAAACACACATACATGTAGCATATGTTCACACGTTTAGGCAAAGGGCCACGTGTACGGTGATCGACAAACAGAAACTTTTTTTTTTTCCCCCTTTCAGTGTCCTTGCTCAGGAATGTGTCCGAGAGTTGGCTCGCCTTGCACAGTAATGCAACTTTAGCCGGCCCAGAGAATAACAGCGAAAGGTTAAAGTGCAGCATTTGCCATTAAAAAAGCCGCATAAACAAGCTGAATCAGTCAAATAATGCACGAAAGCACCCACATGGAGAAGATTTAGTAACAAATACACTAACTAAAAGCTAGGTAAAGAGCAATTCATACAATTGGTTTTATCTAGCGCAAAAATGCTCCCTGGAGAGTTGGAGATAGAAGGCCTTATCTGTAGCCTCTTCAGAGCAGGTGCACATTATTTGCCCACTGAATACACTTCATTCGATTCAGCATCTCCGCTTGATCTCAGAGCCGTGAAAAAAGGCCCTTTAAGCGAGTGCATGTGTCAGTGCTCCCGCTGAACGTTAGGTAACAGCAGCAGAGAGCTCGCTCGTCAATCAGAGCCGACCGAGCCCCGGCGCTCTGTCACATGTTCAGGCCCAACCACTAACAAGGCCGGAAGAGGGAGAAAACGCAGGAAATTCTCAGCATTCCTGACAGGAAGAGATAATCACCCCGTGACCCACAGCGTGGAATGATGCCAGGCTCTGAGAGCGAATATGATCCCCCGGCTTAGCTCCAGACTTTTGAGGTGGCCTCCTTTACTGTAGCTCTAAAGGCGCAAAAAAATATGCAAGCAGTCAAAAAAAAACAACATGCCAGATTTAAATTATGACGGGTTGAGCTGCTGGTTCTCCATTTACAGCGCAAAGTTTTAGGACACGCATCATGTGTCCAGGTGAAGGTTAATTCAGGTTTATTATAGCTTTTTTTAAGACTAGTTTTTGCCATCACTTCTGTTAATGAGCCTTGTACTCACCATGTTCACAGCTGAGATCTGAGAACATGAAAACATCGCTACAACAAAGTCCAGTTGGACAAAGAAACACTTGTAGTCTTCTTTTTGGAAGAGCATTCTCAGATCGCAGCTATTAATTGGCCATTACTCAGTATTAATAAATATAAGGGTTTTTTTTCTTTCATATAGGAATTTCTGGTCACCATCACCAAAATGATAAGAACAGGCAATTAAAATAGAATTTCAAGTTTTTAACCATGTTCGTAAAAAGCACAATAGACAGTTTTTGTTTTTCAAATGGTCAGAAATAATAGAAAAATGACTTTTCTTTTGAAAATAAGTTACTTATTACTGATCGTGCCTAATGTCATGCATCGTCATAGTAGCCCAGATATCCTGTGTACTCACTCAACAATAATCGCATTACTTAAACTCACCAGCAAAGCAGTAGAGTTATTTGTTACATTACTTTCTCCTTTACTTGTGTTACTCATCTCTTCTCTGTAAAAGGAACCTTTAAGCAACTTAAGAGCCTCCACACCCACAGACCATTAGCTCAGCCCATCTGACCGACGGCCTCCATCCCATCCTCAAAGGTACTGGTGACTAATAAGACATATAATGGGAGTTACAAAACTTTTGAGCTAGCAGAGGGTGTATTTTTTCCCTCTTCTGGTACAAGCTACAACCACGCCACCACAGCTCCAGCCCTTATACCAAGCTGATGTACCCTCATTAGCAGATCAAACTTGATATCAAACCTTCAACAGACTGCTGAAATCAATAGTAGGAATTAGTAGCAAGTGTAAATACAGACAGCGTATTCCAGATTCCTTGTACCTTATACCATTATAAGGCCTTTTATACCTAAATCATTTGGTCCAGACAAGCTGATTTGGATTTTTTTCACTTTAATCTGAACCAAAATTACAGGCATGAAACCTACACAAACCAAACAACTAAACATTGGTCTGAACCAAACCGAATAAGAGTTTGGTTTGTGTGAAAACAGTTTTTGGATGGTTCAAACTTTTGGACCAATTCCAAGAAGTTACAGGCTCTTGACAGAACCGGAAATAGCAAATATGAGGCACGGTAGCACACAACAAGAAGAGCAGACCAAGTGAAAATATGGTCCAATGCCATCATCAAAAGTAAAGTGGAAAAAAAAATAAATAAAAATGCCCCACTGTCAAGCCTGGCAAAAATAACCAAAAATTTAAGAATTCTCCCCCAAAAAACCCAACACTTTCTCGTTATTGTCAGAGGGGACTGGAGACAGAGGATATGAGATGATGAAAGAGCAAAACCACATGAAAATAAAGTAGACAAGGCTGCATGGTGCCATCAGAAAAAGCAGTCAAATGAGAAGGGCAAATTTCCTGACAAACTAGATCGCACTCTGGGCTCTTGTCTACAAACCAGTCAGTTGTGAATCAGTTAAAGGACATGTAGCCCACTGAGGTGACGACTACAGTTCTTCAGAGCGCTCACATAATTGCAGCGTGAAACCAAAACTAGCCGGATCGAATGCAATGTACCAAAAATGGCAACCATAGTCTGACTTTCAGGTGTGAAAAAGTCCCAACAGAATACCGAATGTAAGACAAAAATGGGATAATTTTTCAGTATATTGGTATTAATAGTTCCTGTGTGACAGACTTTGAATTGCAATCCAGTAGCACTTAGTTGCCCGGCGAGGCAGGTAAAGTGTACGGTACCTGGGGGGCATGAAGGTAAATGTGAGAACAGTCTGCATGAATGTGCAGCTTTAATAATTCAGATGGAAAACAGGTTGGTTTTAAATGGCACGGTCAGGTACTTAACATACACCGAAACAAAACAACCACAAGTCAGAGGGACTTCCATGTTGTTGCTGCTATATAACAATAAAAAAAGAAGCCTTCTGACTGTGGCAACGTGACATCAGGGCAAGGAGACACTAAAAATATTTAAAAACCCTCCCATCCCCTCGGGCAGTGGGTACGATTTCACAGATTATTTCCCACCTCCCCTCTCTGAGATTTTGAGAGTGGGGTGTTTGCATTGAAAGTGGGACCAGCTGTCTAGAAGTTACGTAACTCCATGCGAGATAAAATACTTATTCGCCTGCAGCCAAAATGAAGAGCAGGACTCTCTCACACACACACACACTCACACACTCACACACACCGGCAGGTAATCCACTATTCGCCTGCAGCTTGGGATCTAATGTCTCGACTTGACAACATTCAGAGGCAGCACCTGAAGAAGAAGCTGTTTCTGTCCCTGGCTGCCACTAAGAGAAACAGACAGCAGCGAGGGGGGAACTCCTTGTTGTGCACTGTGTCAGCAGAATAACACTGTGGAAGGAATCCCTGCAGAAATACATTATATCTCCAACTGCTAGGGTGCTAAGAAAGGAAACACTTTTATCCTTTTCTTAAGTTAGACACGATAATACATTTATCTCTTCACTAGGTTTATACTGAGCTGTTCATTGTTCTAAATGTCCAAAACTAGTGGCTTGACAACAGGTATCACACTAAAATTGACATTTCTGCCTGATTGAGTATCAAATTACAGCTGCATGAAACAGCAATAGTCCATCTGCTAGTCTGCGGATTTCAAATGGAAAAAACTGAATAACTATTAGATTGACTGCAATAAACTGCTGCATAAAAATTTATGTCATCCACACTGATTTTTCTAGTCTGATCGAGTGTCAAATTACTGTTGCATAAAACAGCAAAAGTAAATCTTTTGGTCTTTGGTTTTCAGATGAAATAACTCAATAACTACTCAGTGGATTGCCATAAAATTCTGCACAGAAATTCATATCATCCTCAAATTAAATTAAGATGACTGCAGTGATCCTTGACTTTTTCTTTGGTGCCATCATCAGATCAAACTTCTAATATGTCCAAAACTTTGATTTATGATCAAAAATGATAATATTCAAGCTACATTTTCTGTTTAATCCTAATTAGCAAATGCCAATATCCTAAACTACAGCAAGGGAATATGACAAGCATTATATTGCTTGACTTTGGTTAGTTCACTGTCTTGCTCAACCACACTTGGAGCCACTGCTTAAAACTCCAATTACTTCATTATCAGCAAACTGATCAGTCAACAAACTGTTAAACCTCTCCTCAAGAATCCCAAAACACAGAATTACAAAGAATAACTTCTGGCACTGCTCATTAAAAACAGATATTTTTTTTCCACGCAAGAGAACATCCCACCAAGAGGGGTGATGACGACTGCAACAGATCAGCTTCCAAAACAATATTTACACCAAAGAGCATCTGCTTCACGATGCACTTGAACATGTGTTTGCTTAGTCTCACACACAGCAAATCCAGACAGCTGAGCGGAGTTGGGTAGCATCGGATGAGCTGACAGTTGTGCGTGTCACTCTGCTCACTGTGCCGAGGTCCTTGGTGGGTTATGTGTGAGGCCATCAAGGCAATAATAGCACAGTATGATAAAATAAACTCCCATTAAGCCTCCTTTACTTCCCCACACAGGCATCTGAGGCCGGGGTGAAAATTACAGCCTGTGGAGGTACGGTACACTCAGTTCCAGCAGATTCCTCTAGTCGCACCGACTGACCCTCAGCTGCCCCTCTGGCTTTATTTCCCTACTTATCTGAGAGGATTTATATATACATATGCATCCTACATCACCTTATGTAACTGGCATTACTCAATAACCCACATGCATTTGAATAAGTCAAGACATTTGCGGTGATTTACACACATATATCATTCGATCGGCGCCCGTGTCATGCGAGGTACTAATTCTGCCTGCTGTGAACTCTGACACAGAGACGTGGGCGAGTCTGCCCCTGCTTTTCCTGTCTCTGCTGTGGAGCTGCATAGGAGCTGCGGTGCCGCTGCCAGCCTGCCTTGCCTTGCAGACCCGGGGGGGATGAGGGCTGCTGCTTCTCGAGCGCTCAGCGAAATGAAGGAGATGACAAGAGCGGGGGAATTAACCCACTGAGAGCTCAGGGAGAAATAATGAGGGAGATCTGACTATTGTGCTGGAGTTACGCAACCGGCAGCAACACAGCCCACGTTGTTTGGGGCTGCGGTGGTTTTTATTATTTATATATCTTTTTATATTCTCATCCACAACCTGCGTGCGGCAAGCCAGAGGCTCAGCGACTGATGGGAAATCCTCCTTTGCCTGTGTGTTGGTTCAAAACAAACAGCAGAAGATCTAATGTCAGATATAATTAAAGGCCTCGTGTGGAGGCTCCGCTTGAACGTGGACGTGCTCGTGCACTTGGCGACCTCGGAGTGGGAGATGCTGCCCATGGAGCTGTAAGAATTGATCCTGGAGGATGATCCAGAGAGCCGGACTTAAAGGGATGCTTTAACAATTACAGAAAATTGGAGCATTAACAAGAGACAGGTTAAAATCAAAGCTGACTGAGTCGAATCAGCGGATCCTTGTATCTTTCAAACTCCACATCAGTAGTCCATGATGCAGGCTTTATGTTAGTCTGAGATTACTCCAATGACATCACCGTGACATCAGCAGCATTACTTTTTTCAAAAACCTCCTCCAGAGACAATGAAGACGTTATACAACGGCTCCCTATGACGGGTTAATTCAAATCTGTGACGTGCCCCTTTAAGTTTCGCCCTGAGTAGAATTCCCACATGAATAAGTGGGCACTGAAACCACAAATTGCACTTTTTTGCAGTAAATCTCATTTATGCACATTAAAACGCTGCTTGTTATGAATGGAAAGGAAGTAAACAAGTAGGTCATGTATTTGTGAGTGTGTTGGTGTGAGCAGTCCTGCCACACTTTCCCATGCCTGTGCTCTCAGAGAGGCATTCATCTCCACATTTCCACACACAGCATGTCCTACTTAGAGGCCCTGGAGAGTTACAGTTAAACAGTATTCACCTTTACCTGTGGAGGATGAGAAAAACGCCTCTTTGTATCTGTTGCAGCCTCTTTGTGTGCGTATTTGCGCGTCCTCCGCTCATCTGTTAAAAATGCATAAACCGTTTATGCTCCTCTGTCAAATATGGCACAAACTGGAACGCGGCATAATTCAAGAAGGGTGACAGAAAATCATTACGGACAAAACACGATCTCCCTTCTCGATAGCCAATTACTGGTGATGAATGCCAGCCAGAAGAGGGCAAAATATGCAGAAAGGCCATCCCCTTGTCAAACCTAGGCTGGATGCCTGACTGCAGCACAGATGCTTCCTCTTCCTGACTCTCACACACATGCACAGCAGCACACACTCGCCGTCTTCCTTGACCCCTACCTATCTCTGACTGTATTGATCTGTTTTGACAATGTCCGTTTGTCTGAATGGATGCTCAATTAATCCTAGCTTGTGGCCTGTCCGAGCCCAAACTCAACAGTCCCGTCCTATTAGCCTTTAGAGCAGCAGGCCGCGTGGCCAGAAGTCCTTCTCCTCTGAAGGGATTGTGGCTTCTGGAGCATTAATAATAGTCTTCAGTCATTCACAGCCAATACGCCGATGTGTCAAAGTACACAGAAAAAACAGAGTGATGTAACCCCACAACAATACTGTGCATTTAAACCGAAGCATGACAGGAATGCACCAGGAGAAGCAGAGTGTCAGTCGTTTGTCTTCTGTAGTTAATTAGAAGAAGTTTGAAGTTTGACGGGTCGAAAGTCACTGTCGGCTGCAGGCAATTTAACCAAAAGTTGAAAACAGACACTCTACACTGCTATGCACTGGGATTAACTGGAGTTTTGTTTGGATGGAGTTCTTCTGTGATCTAAAATTTTCTCATTCAGATCAATACAAACTACATTATCACAGCGCAACCAATCGCTGCTCAGGATGGAAGTCGACTGGGCAGAGTGTCATTTTATACAGAATTTAATTGAAATCCTACTGTAACAGTCTCTTCAAAGCCCGTGCCGTACATTTTGAAGCAGTGCTTACTCCAAAACAAGCAACCGCAGCATCTGAGCTGCGCTTGAGGCCACATTCGAACATAAAACTTCCCCACAGTGCTGTCAAACATACGGGCCAAAGCACACAGACATAAAAAGAGGCCCAGAAAACCCAAACGTGGCTGTGCAGAAGAACCAACTAACAGGATAACAAACTTCACTGAGGGCAGAGAAATGCAGAATTTTTGAAGTGCACATCTTCTCCCTGAAAAAGTAATTTTATGAGGAAAGAAACACAAATAATCATACATGAACTTGAATCCGTGCAGCGCTTTTAGCTTAAACAACAAAGCTTAAAATGCATTAACCTCGGTCCAATACAAACACACCGTCAAATCTTAGATCTTGTAACTCAGGAATGAAAATATTGGATGCAGAAACACGAACACATCCTCATGTGACTGTCAAGACTTGCAGAACTTGTTCAACGACACGATTAAATGTGACACTGCAAAAACTAATAATGAAAGCTGAAACAGTTTTGAAACAAAAACAAGTAATGCAGCAGCAGTGGTGAAATGTACCTTCATTTATGTAGTTTTATGTTATACTACTTTTCTTGATACAAGGCTTCAACTTGTATGTTTTTTTTCAGGCAGGGCAGCAATATCAATTATTAGCAATCAGTGAGAACCGACATTCATTTGGAGGAAGTATGAAAATCTTAAGAGTTAATTTAAAGAATAAGCCTAGGAAAAATTAATATCCAAAGTTTATTTTGTGTCGTTTCATAACACTTTCTCTTCATTGTTGTATGTCTTTCAGGCTAAACCCTATTCAAATGGTCCAAAATACATATATTTTCATTTTTTAAAAAGTACAACTGGAATTTTTAACAAATATTACTCAAAAACGGGTGAACATTGCCTTAGTTTGGGACTATTTTCAACTGTGCATGAACACATAAGTGGAACTCGTGTATATTTATAGCAGCAGGACAGTGTGTGTGTCGCTGACTCAAAATAAACTCCAGTGCGCATGTTTATCATGATGAAATAACATGTCACTTATGTAATCGCATCGCTTTATATTGGAGCTATATAGGAAATGAGACATATCACGTCTTTTCATGAGATTTCTTGGCTGTAAGAAAATGCATATTTCAATACTTGTTAATGCTGCTATTTGTAATAGTAAGAGATCTGTGATAAGTGATCCTAGGTAAAAGCAAATCTACAAATCTGGCTTTTGCGTAACTGTCCTGCAGATCAGACAGAAACTTTTACAATCTTTGCGGCTTTAAGCGCAGATTTCAGTGTACTAAAAGAGTTTCTATGGATGCTAGGGCTCTACCGGAGACACATATACGGCACATCAACAATACAAGATTTATGAACAAGTAAAAAGGATGTTACTACTCTATTCTGAGCTGGAAGCTAGTCAAGGACTTTCTGAGCAGGCATAGAAGAACTCTTCTCTTTCTTCCAGTTCCATCTGCATTCTGAGTGAAGGTTTAAGTCTTCACAGTCATCAAGTGTAGGTGTGAAGAAAGAGTCAACCCACACTAGTTCTCCCTGTGGCCTCTCTTAGGATGGATTGCAGTGCGATTGCATCTCCTCTACTGAGTCTCATAATCCATAGATCTACAGGCTGCTTCATAATTAAGTGCCACTTTGCTGATTTCTAACTTGAATCTTTAGTGTGAGCGGAAATGTGAAAATCAAGACATAAATCTTCCTAATGCCTACTGTGTCACAGGAGATAATCTGAACTGGCTCTGGAAAAAACTCCAGCCAGCCACATGTAAAAAATAGCCAGCTTTTAAAATAAGATGCACAAGGAAGACTACTCTGCTAGTCTCTATGTAAGATTTTAGAATTATCTACCAACAGGTAACATTCAAGATCAACTTAACATAGTAGGATGTAGCCTTATTTTATCACTTAGGTTGAAAAATTTTGCTTTTTAGTGAAGGAATCTTGGATTTAGGTAGAATTTGTACAGGCAGGCGCTGGAGATTAGCTCAGCTTAGTCAGATTGCATTGAAGTATATGAGAAAATGACCCCACTTCTTCACTTGATCTATTGCTTCAGTGAACATTTTCTGCATCAACAGCAATAAGAAAATAGTTTGCTAGAATGTTAGTTTCCCCTAAATGAATTAGATGCAAATTGCAATGGAAACACATAACAAAGATGCAAAACTCACGTGCATGACCCACCACCTTCATCTGAGCAGCACGGTATCAGACGGTTTGTACGATTCCATGTTTTACTTGCTTTCTGTATTGAGCGTGTATCAAGGTGAGATCATTCATTTACTCCTAGATATTTGTGTATATGCGTGTCCATGTATGTATTTGTGTGTTTTTCATTGTTGTGTTACCATCAGAATCAGTCCAGGCCTAGGGGACATCACAATTGCTGCATCCATCTTTTATATAAAGTATGTGGATGTAACTTTGTATATAACAGACGGACATAAGAGTATTCACTATTTTTCATCTCCTAATCATCTGTCAGCAAGAAAGGTATGACGCAGAAACATTAGCTCCCCTGATAGCATCATCAATATGTTGTTTTTTTCTCTTGACAATACTTTTTCCTTTATAATGAAGCCACTGATTAGAAATGTCATGCTAATGAGATCATAAGCTCCTTTTTAAGCATCATTTCCAGAGACGGATACATAAACAAACACCAATGGGAGCCGCTATTGGTGACTTGTGACTATCTGTGCTTTATGAGCTCATACATAATAAGAACTAAGTGATTACTGATAATGCTAAACAACAAGGACATACAACAGTATATTTATTTGCTGCTTACACACGTATAAACACAACACTGCCTCTTGTTGGCCTGAACGAATTATAAAACACATCAATTAATACATTAATCTCCCTTCTTCCGCTTCAGGCGTGTTCATCCGAATGCTGACACACGGGCCGATCCCACACTCCCAGTTAACAAGATTATCAGTCAAAGAGCTTAAGCTTGGAAGCAAAACATTCCAACTCTTCCCAATGAGCTGCCCAGTATGGTGTTGGACTAAAGTAATGAAGATGCTGTGGGAAACATCGAACACTCCAACACTTCCCTGGAGGTGCCGATAATCAGCTTTTCGGAGCGGCATCGGCTGAAATAGGCTCATAAATCTGTAATAAGGACCTACACTTCAGAGCACCCAGTCCAGCTTTTTCCTCTCCTTCGTCCTCTCAGTCAAAATGATGCACTGAATATTGACTTGGCTGTACGCACACGGCAGCCCAATGCGACTCTCAAGAGAGGTGGAAGCCTGTGATCGAGCAAAGGACTGCCCTCCTCTACCCAACACTTGAGCCCGGTCATGACAGCAGAGCGCTGTACGCAGCAGAGTGGCAGCTCGTGCCAGCGACTCCACGGCAGCCAGAACTCACAGAAGCTTCCCCCTCCGCTAGCCGGGCTGCAAACACACCCCTGCAGGTGTGGTCCACACATCATAAACACTTTATTAATGTACAGCGGCGTGTTCCAGGAATAACCTCAAAAGCCAAGTGTGCATGAAATCACAGGCCTTTCTCCAGATTAATATATAATCACAGCTTCAGTATTTCTTTTTTTCTTTCTGGCGAAAATTTCTAACCAAGAGGACTTAGACGGAATCGCATTTTAACAAGCCATTAGTGTGCATAAATCCCAGCATCTGCCGCTCCTCCTTGTCTGTGCTTCTTCTCAAATTATGCATTCCTTCCACTTCACATGGAGCACAGCAGAAGAAGCACCTCAACCACCGAGTTTTTCACAAGGCTGAAGGTTTAAAGTTCTCACTCGCAGTAAAGTGTCTAAACTGTGAGCAGTTATTGCAGGACAGGATGACATTATGTCTGTCCTTGAATGCATCTTACTCAGCCACAGTGAGGAAAGCCACACTAGCAATGAGGAAAATAATCATTTGCGTTTCTTGTTTTCCCAAGAAAGTGATTTTTAAAAAAAGCAAACAGTTATTTCAAAGAATCCCGGGTGAATTCAATAAATACACTCAGCAACGCATGTGAAAGAGGCAATGTTGACTGAAACACATACAGCTCCATTCCCGTGTGACACCACATCAGACTTCACAATGTTCAAGATATACAACACAAATTAAAGCAAATTCCAATCATTGCTGGAAGATTGTGGTTTTGGCCAAAGTGTCACTCAGACTGCAGGAGTGAAGAGCTAAACTGGGATTTGACATAATCTCATTAAGGTAAACGGCTCGTCCATTGACACCTGCTTTACTCTGAAGCTATCGAAGCAAAGCCTGAGTGATTTTGCAAAGCAAGACTGAGGCTGGTCGGCCTGCGACTCCCCTCCCCTGTTGTCAGTCCAGTCATTACATTTCATTGCATCAGATCCTGAGAAATAAACGGCTGCCAAATGAAAAGCGCAATTTGGGTTTGGAGAGAAGAAACCCTGACTGCCGTGTGCTTGTGTGCTGATTCCTGTGAAAAATCTAGCCTTAAATGAGTATAACATTGCTGCTTTATCACAGTAGAAACCTACACTATGATACAACAAACAGCCTGGGTGTCCTCCATGTGAACTACCTGATACCACATGTGCCCAAAACTGGTTTTACAGTGCGACTGACAAGCTCTGTGTGAAGAAATAAACCAGCCACATTATGATTCCAAATCTGACCTCATTTATATTCCTTCATAATGCATAAAGATATAATCAGCACCTGACCAAATGTCTAAAAAAAATGGCTCTAATGAGTTACTACGTCTTTGCTTGGAATGAAACTGATAGGACTCCCAAAATAGCCAGCCTGTGCTCTGAAATATTCAGCATGTGTGTGTGTGTGTGTGTGTGTGTGTGTGTGTGTGTGTGTGTGTCTGTGTGTGATCATTTGTGGCTTCAGTGCAGCCCAAGCAGGTCACAGAGTAACTTTCCTGGACAACAAGTGCTGTTTGCTGTCTGTTTTGACAGCCGGGAGTGAAGGGCAGCGACTCTGTTCAGGAAGCTCCCTGGTGATAGTTTGTGTGTGTGACGGCAGCCGGTTGAGGAGTCTCAGTGTGTGTACGTGCATGTTGTGCGTGTGTGCATTTGTGTGTGTTGTGTTCTCGCTGGTCAGCCGCTGACCCTGGATTTTATCCTGCCAGATTAATTGTCAGATTCCACATGTCATCTGGGATTTACTGTTCAAGACAAGCAGGATGTTACAGACAAGAAAAGTGTGGGAAGTCTGCGCATTAAAAAGCGCTCAAAGGGAAGGGAGCAGTGGTTTGATTTAGTTTTTATTTCGTCAAACAAATTTCTTGGTTACTTCTCTCTGCTGGGGCACAGTCGCTGATGATGAATGTTTGCTTTTGTTTTGATGGATTTGTTTATGGTGGATTATAATTATCAAGGTGGCAGCAGTAAGCTGCTGATGGGGAAAACAATATTGGAAATATGTAGCAAGCACATAAATCACAATCGATCTGGTCGACATGCAAGTCAGTCTTAGAGCGATATCAAACAGATTCTTAAGATAAAGCTCATGTCAAATGCAAATATATCAACTTTCAAGTGAATTGTCAAAGCAAGCAAGTCCAGATTGTCTCAATTATGACTTAATTTTTACGACCGCTGGCTTGGGAGGTCTGTGAGTCACTCATGTATGTCAGTGTTGCTCAGTGGTGGGTGATGCAGGAAGGTGACCTTTTCTCCAACAGAGCACTGGGTGTAGCGGGAAGCTGTGGTCCCTCTGGCCTCCAGGCTCCCTGTGGCTCAGTAAGATGGGTGCTGGCAGCTCATCTGCCACCTCAACTCATCTACCGCCTCCCCCATGTGTGCATCCCAAACCCTGATATGCTTGAGTTCTCATTACAACCCACAATCAAATCCACATAAAAATCATTAATTATACCAAAAAAGTGTCCGCGGCCAGCGAGGACTTATGAAAAGCCCCTCTGGAAGTTAATGAAAACTGAGAAACTCCTGACTCATGAGGGGGATTTGTCATTTGTGTCACCGCCACATGGAGAAACGGCGACTCTTGCGCAAAACAACACAGAGAAAATGTGTTTTTGTTCAGCCTCTGTAATCTGCAGAGCAGCTGTTGAGCTGTTGTTTTCAGGCGCTTCTGACACAGCTGGAAGTGGACATTTGGAGCAGCGTGGACGATGACTGTTTTATTATCATCGGGCATTGCAAAAAGGAGCTGCTGATGCTGGTATATTTCAAAACTGCATTGCTTCGCAGTGACGCTTTCATACTAAAATTGAGAAAATGTGCAGAATATACACTGATATTAGTGACTTTTGGGTTGGCAAATGTATAAAAATACTGAGAAAGGGACTCCCGCATGTCGAATTCCTGCATGTTGATTTGACGCCTGATCTTTGGTTGCATTTGTTATTAGTGGTATGCCAGGCATTTTACAGTATCAGTGGTACATGCAGGGATGTCGACAGTGCAAGGAGAAGGAGTGGAGTACCCGCCCCCTGTAGTAAACCCTGCTCACTCCACACTGCTGAGGAAATTGCACATGTTTTAAGTAGCAAAAAAAAAAAAGCTAAATATTTAGTAAAAATGCCCTCATTTGGCTGCAGAAATAAAGCCACTGGCAGTAAAGTTGCATTGCAAGCTCAACAGCACAGATCTCTCCAGGCTGGCTGAGGGATCTGGCTCTTAATGTTTCCCTGCTTCAGCTGAACAATGGAGGTTTGCCGTCGATACTCTGCCTTTTTGCTTATTACAGTCCGGAGCCCAGAATCCAATGCAGAATAAACACCGAGCAATCTAGCTGCAACCAAAATAGAATTCAAAGCATGTCAAAAAAAATTTTTAAAAACCGAAGCAAACCGTGCGTGACATTTGTGCGCGCCTTACCTTTATCTTGACTTGAAGAAATGCTCTCCTCCTCTTTCGGATTTGCAACCTGTGTTATGATGGACGTGTTGTCCATGGAAACGAGATGTTATGCACCTTCGGCTACACCGTTTTATTCCTTGGCAAACATTACCAAGCGCACTACAGTCCCCTGGCTGTGCACAGGCTACAGCGTCCGATGTTTGCACCATTAAAATCCCCGTTTTTTTTTGTTTTTTTTTATTCGAAGCGAGCAGCGCGATCTCGCCCTCCTCCTCCGGAGCTTCACAAACGGGACGAAATGTCAGTGAAGGAGGAGAAGCGGTGCGATGTGGGGTGACAGTCCGCTGTGCAAGGAGGCAAACAAAGCGTCAGCCCTGCATCGAAGCCGTGTGTGTCCGCTGTGGCTGTTTGCAGGCAGCATAACCCCCGCCTTCTGCTGCTGCTGCTGCTGCTGCTGCTGCTGCTGCTGCTGCTGCTGCTGCTGCTGCTGCTGCTGCTGCTGCTGCTACTGTACGCTCCGGATCCAGTCCACACACAATATCAACTGCGTGATACGGTTACAGTGTTTACCCAGAGATGGCGACCGTCCTCCTGCTGCCACAGGGCCATGCAGGCTCACTACGCCTTACACATTTGTATTATGCTTTGCAGTCCAGGCAGAAAAAAAAAAAAAAAAAAACAACCTCTCAGTCCGCCCACCACTCACTGTTTGTTGTTCTTTCGTATCCTTAAAGCTGAGGGAAAACACTCCACACTCACAATAAAAGAGCAGGATGTTTTTGTTTTGAATGTTTTTGCAACATTATCCGTGAAATTAATTGGAAAGTTAACAATACAGATATGAGAAATGCAGTTTCCTTACACTCAGATTTTTATTGCAATTGTTTATTTCCCCACTTGATTACATTAAAGCTACTTTAAAGCCTTTCAATGCCAGGAATTTAATTCTGGTTGAGATTTCTGGTCAGTTTAATGGATACTTTTACCCTGTGAAATTTCTATGTGGTTACAGGATATAAAACCATAGGATGCTAACACAATTTGACACCCCAAATCTCAGCATGTCTACCCAAGGTAAATTCTTTCAATGTAAAGTTTATGTTTAATGACAGAATATAACGCCTCAGAAGGCTAAAAGACACACAACTCTCACAATGTGGATGCCCCAAATCTGAATGTTTCTACCCTTTAATGAAGTAAGTTCTCTAAATTTAAAATTTGTATGTGATTACAGGATATAAAACCTGAGGATGTTTAAAAACCATGACTGTAAAAACACAGTTTTCACAATCACCCCTTTCAAAGGTAAGTCCTTGCAATGTAAAATTTAAATGTGGTTACAGAATATAAAACCTTAGGGTGCTAAAAGACATAGCAGTAAAAACACAATTTGAGACCCCAAATGTCAGTATTTCTACCCTTTACAAATCACAAAATTCTCTCAATGTAAAGTTTGTGTTTAATGAGAGAATATAAAGCCTCAGAAGGCTAAAAGACACACAACTCTCACAAATCCTAATATTTCTACCCTTTATAAAGATAAATTCTCTCAATGTAAAGTTTATGTTCAGTCACAGAATGTAAAGCCTCAGGAGGTGTAAAGATGTGACTGTGGACATACTTTTCACAATCTGGACACCCAAATCTGAATATTTCTACCCTTTAAAAAAATAAATTCTCTCAATGTAAAATTTATGTTTAGTAACACAATATGAAGCCTCAGAAGGCTAAAAAACACAACTGAACACACAGTTTTCACAGTCTGGACACACAGAATCTGTCCTGTCAGTAACTTCTAGCATATCTATAAAACATTACTTTTTAATAAAGTCATTTCCTGTGACTTTAAAGCCCTAAATTAAGGTGTTTTTTTGGAATGTGGTGCAGACGTACAGTGTTGTGCAAAAGCTTAGGCACATGCTTTATATCCCCATCGATCATGCACCACAATCGGAGCATTGGAGTGTGACTGCGACCCCACACATGCAGCCAGAGTCGGAGGGAGTCCTGCAACAGATGGTGAGGCCCCCACAGAGCCCTGATCTCAACACCATGAAGTCAGTCTGGGATTACATGAGGAAACTGAGGACACTGACTGAGACAGATTAATTCCACAGAAGCACTACGGCAGGAATCCATGCAGCAAACCTGAGACATCATGGCTTTACTTGATCCATACTGCCATCAATAGCATGTTTGTGAGCCAAAACAAACTTTCCTTCTTGAGGTGAATAAACCAACTTTTACAATGCATGCAAAATGAATGCATTTCCTCTTTGATCTTATGTAAATCATGCAGCCCAAACCCATCCTTAGAACTGATACCCCCATCATGCATCAGAGGCCTACACTCTCCACATACACTGATAAACAAACATTATTCATCCTATTTCAGCCTCGATGGACCGTGGAAGAACAACAGGGGAGATAAAGTGGTTTTCTGGCCCATTGCCAGCAGTGACGTGTCTGAGCGTTCGTCCCTCTTCACCTTAGCTGTCACTTTAATGGAGCTGAGGCCCGTCCGGCCCTGAAAGACCCCACCTGAGAGACGAGTGTGTGATGGCATATGGACGAGAGGGAAACAGCCTGTCATCTGCTGATGCTGCTCATAATTAGTATGTAATCTCCCCACCGACACAACGCTGTCAATGAGGGTCAGCGCCACCGTCCCGATGTTTACAATAATGTACGTGTAGAACTGACACCGCAACAAGGGTCCCACAGCCACTCTGCACAATCACAATCTCTTCTCAGCACTCGACAATCGGTCTCAGGTTACTGTCTATCAAGACTGCACTACCACTTGAAATCTGATGACACAGAGCTTGCGTGTAAGCATGGCTGGGTACTTTAGGATTTATAGGTCATCAAAAGAAAACAAAGGAGATTAAGAAATGAGAATTGAGTTTTACAGCAAATATGGCTGTGTGAGAACATGTGGATTGCTTGCACGAGGGAGTTTTGTTGTTGATTTAACATTGCTATCACTGGTAAAAATCTAATTAAAATCAAATCATCTGGACTTGAAGACCATAATGGTACCACTCTGATAAGTTACCCTTTGTTCACTTTCAAAGCAGAATAATGGCTTTATCAATAGTCACTTTATGAAAAAGAACAGCTCCGGAGTTGTGAGAAATCCATCTGCAGCCTTTCTACTTCGTACCTTGCAGCTATAAAGTTGATAATCATAATCACAAATATTATTTACGTTTAATAAGCCATCAAGTCTGCATCAAGCTGGCAGTGAATTTTTCCAGTGCGATCAGTTGGAGACATCCTGATGAATTAAAATCTTTTATACTGTCTATTTTTATAATAGCAATGAATCATATGGTTAGCCTATTGGTGGAGCTTTTTATAGCATCTGCCACCTCATCTTTGAGAGTTTTTGTTCTACTATGTTGTGGGTGTCAGTCAGCAGCTGTTTTTGGCAAGAAGGCTAAAAATTGACTGCAGAGTAGCAACAGCAGATACACAGAGCTTGCAATTAGCTGGTGAAAATAACATTTAGCTTCCTGCTGCTGCCGGATGATTATCAGTAGCTGGTGGAGACCAAAACAGAGCTAAAAGAAAAGTGAATTTTGGACATAAATTAATCAGTTGGGCATTTAACATCCCCAACAAGCTAACTAGTGGACATTTATTTGCAAAACTAAAACCAATAATAATAATAATAATAATAATAATAATAATAATAATAATAATAATAATAATAATAATAATAATAATAATAATAATAATAATAAAAGATAAAATGCTTCCTGGTAGCTAAAATCTATTATTTTGTCAGTTAAAGGACTAAAAAATAAGTTTCCTGGAGGGAATAAACACCTGCCGGAGGAATTTGTCACAATTTGACAACCCAAAATTTACTTTTAGAAATTACATATAGTTAAAAAAAATTATCATTGGATAATAGATTATTGATCAATAGTCTCTCATATGTCACTCAAGAACATCTACAAATACACACAGTACAGTTATTACAGAACAATTATAACGCAACACTTATGAGGAACTGATTAAATGCCCAATTATATATTAATAAAACTCTTCATAAAGGTCAGTTTATTAGAAAGTGATGCTTCAGTAACTAGAACTTTTAAGTATTTCTTTGGTTCCTCATGTAAATATTACATGCAGTTGTTCACACTCTACCTGAGTTGTTCTCCTGCATGCTGAATGTTCCATCAAGGTTGTTTATATATTTAAAAAACATTAACTTTTCTGACAGCCCTGAAGCCGCAGCCAGCCAGAGTCAGTTTAGAACGAATGGCTGTTTGGTTGTTGTGTAGTTGTTAGTCTGAGTAAACCTATTTTCTAGCTTATCTGGGGGCCACAGATGATGCTCTTTGAAAAATTACACCTGCAGGGCACAAACACTTTGTCGTGTGAGCGGTGAGTGTCAGAGGGATAAAGTTGTATCCACGTGTAATCGACCAACACAACCTCAAGATATGAGACCAAACACTGAGGTGTTCACTTTCTGATCACAGACATCAAACACTGTTGGCCTCTGACATTTCTCTCACTGTGAGGGAGCAGAGTGCCAAAGGCCCTGCAGCAACACATCTCCGCTGATGAATAATTAAAATAAATACGGTCTTGATATCAACTTTGATAGGACACAGATGATCTTTCTCGCCGCCTTCAAATACATCTGGTGTGCTGTCAGACTGCGGGGTCCTTGAATGTTTTATGAATGTGGGTGTACTTCAGTGAGGAATTGGAATCACATAATAATCCTTCTCTGCATGGGCCTCTTTCACTCTGTTTCCACACGCTGTCGAGCCTTCAAGGTGTCGTCTGCACATAAACTGTGGCACAGGGAGGCTTGGACAAGGACGCAGTTCAGTTTAGGAAGGGAAGACGGTCTAAATGCTGCAACATGAGGCAATATATTGATGTTAGGAGGCAGATTTTTGTGGTATTGAGAAAAAGAAAAACCTGTTCCAGATTACATGCTGTTGTTAGTCTGGGTGCCAAAACAATAAAGGTAACAACTATGCCAGTTTAGTTGCTGGAATCTCAGTTTCAAAAGACCTGGAAAGACAATTAAAGGACACTAAAAATGTGCATAAAGTGAAAGTGCTTGGAGATTTTATGTCTTAGATTGAGTGAAAAATCCCCTCAGATCACTTTTTGCAGTAAAAGATCAACAAAAAATTGTAAATGGACATTTGTGATTGAAGATTTGCCTCTGTGGAAACAAATATATCATTAGTTTACCTCTAGTGCCACCTTGTGGAAAGCATCTAACCTGCTTTCAGGTTGTTGTAAGAGAACCTTAATTGTAAAGTGAATGTGTTTGGAAAGGTTATGCAACACACTGTAGGCTATATCCTGTGTTTTATTCAAAAGTTAATCCCTACCTTGAGATATTCATTAATAATCACATTCGAATATATTAAAATTAAAGAATTATCGTTATCACATTTATATCCTTGCTGCTAAAAGAGAAGGAGAAGACTTGCGGTTTTGTTTTTTATTCTAATACGGCTTTTTCTGACACTTTCTTTTTTCATTCTGTCTCAATTTCCCTCTCATTGCACTCCCTCTTAAAATGTAAATAGACAACACAAAGTTTCATTTTCTATCAAAATATGCCAAATTCTTGTTTTAATTGTTATTCACAGCCAAGAACACAGCATTTTATGAATCCAAGAACCTTCACCATAGAGGTCACAAAATCAAATTTTATCATCAGATTTGGATGTTTGCTATGCCACAGCAGGAAAAGTCCAGGCGTAAATAATGAAATTACTGGCTTCAGTTTCAGGATTCACGGCTCACTGGGACACTTTGAAAGAGCAGAGACATTGCTAACGTTGTTAGTAACACATGTGCTTTTCCTACAATAACAAATCAAAATGTGTGTTGCAAATAAAAGGGTATTGGATTCATGGAATTTGCCCCCAAATGAGTGAAACAGATCAAGTCAACAGACCAGTACAAAAACCTGAGCTCCTTCTGTTTACAGCAGCTCACAAACAGATTCACACGCAGGTTTCCACTGAGCAGGAGACCTTGACAAACCAGCGATTATCAATCAAATGCCAGGAACATCTTGCCAGTGGAAGTGTGTTAAAATGATTGAAACAGTAAAGGTCACATCTTGTCATATCTCTGCAAAATCAGGACAGATTTCAATAAGGCTGAGATGAGATTTGAGCCCTGGGGATATGTGAAGATTTATCTTGTGGGAGTCTTTACAAAAAGTCACTTCTGTTGAAGGAATCAGATGTCGACAATATCACAGCGTAGATTATTACTGTTGATTCAGTGATATCTGAGGGTTTATGTGAGGTCTGTATGAAGTCTGTTTTTCTGATCTCCTGTATTCTCTTCAACTACATCAACACAAGAACATGAAGGAACAAAGGGAACCCGCACGAATGCATGTCATCCTTTGTTCCTCACAAGTGTTGGGAGGAATATTTTACAGGCTTCACACTTTTGGGAGCTGTTGAATGACAGGATGGATGCTACATCGTTTTTTGAGTTGCTCTGAAAAGGAAATTTTAGCTAAAAAGAACTAATAGAATGACACAAAGCTGACAGTTGATTAGAAACGTACTATTTAAAATACTGAAATGCAAAGGTGGGACCATTTCTGAACAGTTTTGGACTGTTTAAAGATACATGGAAAAAGAAAATCAGTCTTAAACCATCAAAACTCCAACGAACACTTTAGCACTACGAACAACTTGAGTTTTGGCCTTAATTAGGTGGCCTTAATAAGGGCCATAGAAATAAAATTGCTCTTAAACACCAATGTCTGGTGAAAGTCTTTCTATTTCTTACCCTGTTAGTCTATGTGATCATTTTTATATGCTAGAAGACACATCATGAGCAAAATAAAGGGTCAAATTTGTATGTAACAAACCTAAGAAAACTAACCTAAGAAACTAATCCTGCCAAATTACAGGGTTGGGTTTTCTGTATTGCTATCCTGCTTCTGGACGTTTTTTTTAGTTCAAACATGTATGGTTGAAATACTCTAATATTCCAACTTACCATTGTGCAGTGTACAGTAGTTGTAAAATTTTTGATCAGAGTTGTAGATGAACTGGTGTGCTCAGACTGCAGTGCATGGAGCAGGGTGGGTGGAGAGAGAGGCAGGACTTCATAGATCTGATAATTCTAGCAGAAGCAACAGTGTAGAGACACACCTAAGCCATTTTAAAGCAGGACAGGGTTATTTTCATAGGGGAAAAACATAAATATGATTTTTTTTTTTTAATGGATTTAATCAATGATTGGAAAGAGACTTTGATAAATTCGGAAATACAAGCAGGGTTTACCATCTCAACATTTTCTCCTTTTCCCCCCATTTAGCCTTTATTTTTCTAGGCAAGGCATTAAGAACAATTTCTTATTTATAATGACAGACTGACAAGTGCCAGAGGACAAAACACTGAGCAACAATCTTGATGAGTACTGACATAGCCACAGACCAAATAAATGGAAAAGGATTCATAGCAATTATTCTTATCTGCCTTGTAGAAAAATGTAATTATTTTCAGAGATAAAACTGAATAAACAAAATTATATAAATACTAATAGGTCAATATCCTTTGGCACTGTTTATTTTCATGTGATTATTATCATTATCATTACCGTTGTTGTACCGAGTTATATCAGAAAAAATGTCCTTTGGGATTTATGAAGTTCTATCTTATCTTATAACTAACAATACTGACGAAATTTAGTTTCAATCTCTATTATTTTGAGGTAAAGTTATCCTATGAATAATTTTGTTGAGTTTTAATTCTTAATCTTTATAATACTCAGGCAATTTCACACCAATAAAACGATGTCAGCCTCACTAATGCAACTTGTTAAGTTAATCTGTAATGTCAGTTTTATATTTTGTACTTGACAGCACTCTGGCTCACAGGCTTGGTTGCTTTAAATGTGCTGTATAAATTACAGTGACTTGACTAAATGCAAATACCTGTCAGGACTTAAGGTAGTCTTCAAGCTGGCATAAATGAAATTTCATCTCCAATAAACACTTTTGATTTTATATAGTTAGCCAGAATCGGGAAAGAAATTTAAGTAAAGAAGTCTTTTTCTTGAGATCATCTGAAACATTTTGTATCTCATGGTTTAGCATATTTTTTACATTTTCTTTTGTTTTCCAGGTAACATCTTTTTTTAATCAACATATCAATTTCATTTCATTTCATTTCATTTCATTTCATTTCATTTCATTTCATTTCATTTCATGTGACGAATCTGCCGATAGGCCGCGAAGCCCGTGTGTGCTGTGATGAAAGTGCGTCCCCCTGAGCGAAGGCTGCGTTTACTTATTTCCAGAGATTTCATCATTCTTCTCTCCTCGCATTACGGCGGTCCATGCTTCTTCGTAGCGCAGCATCAGCACTGCTGAGGACCAGCGCTGAGATTCCCTCCCTCTGTCCGGTGTCCACGGTCCGGTTTGTTCGGCAGTCGCTCCGCTACCCGCCCAGAAACAGGCCGTTTTCCACATCGGTCTGCTTGTGTAAGAAGAAGAAGAAAAGCTTGTGGCTGCAGCAGGCGGAAGGACAAACCATGGACGGCAACATTGAAGAGATTCTCGCCCCTTTGCGGCTTGCAGTCAAAGAACAGGTAGCACCCACTTATCGCTTTGTCTTCACTGATATAGATTAAGGGAGTTAACATTGCGGTTATATGTCTGTTTAGTGCCTCAAACTCGGTTACACCCAGCCCGGTAGCTCGGCAGGCTAACCGGCTAATCTCACCGGCTACTGTCAATGAATGAGGACAGCCATTGCTTGCTAGCTAGCTGCTAACGTTAGCTGACAGTCATGTCTGCGCCCTTTGCCACGTTTCAGTGAGCTGCTGCTTCTGCTGCAGACATTTGGGAGCAGGGTGGGGTTAAGAGAGGAGGCCAAGTTTCTGCTGCTACCCCGAAAAATATCCAACAATCAGGCGGTTGCTTTGTAAACGCGCCAAGACTTGAGTTGAATTGATTTTGCAATGGTTCTCTGTGGAGAATGGCTGTAAATTTCAGTCACTCATGTCCCGGTGATCCGAGAGGCTTCAGAACTAAAACTGGACTGGACTGGATTTCTCATATTTTACTGAAGTTTTGTGTGGAAATCTCAAACCAGCTCTCTGTTTCAGGGGGACCTGGTGCGCCAGATGAAACAGGAAGGAGCTCCAGATGTGGATGTTACTAAAGCTGTGGTGGAACTGAAAGCAAGGAAGAGAACTCTGGAGGCCAAGGTCAGTCATTAATATGTAGTTTAACTGGATCAGTGTGGATGCGCTCTGCTCAGTGAGTCAACATGCTTGCAAATTCTCAGTCAAGCTTTATGTGGAAACAACAAAACACATGAAACATGATCAGTAGCTGTGCTCATTCATCACACCTGTCATCTCTCCCTCCAATAGTCAAGCTATGCTGCAGATATGTACCTGCTGTTAGTGCGCTTAGGGTTGAACAATTATTCGACTGCAAATCACACCTGGATACAATGCAATTAGTTAATTGCACAAATTGCAATTTAGAATAGATGTTATGCAGCATGTCTGACCCAGAGGATAAGTGGACGTGTTAATAATTTTGCAGATTCAAGCCTTTCTCCTTGTAAGGCAGTGAATATTGAAGTGAATTATAAGACAGATATGCTACAAATCAAATGTTCTCCAATTCATTCAGCCCTATGCTGAGAACTAATGCAGGTGTTTGACCTCATGGAGATTTTGATAAGGGGATATGCTTACTTTGGACATTACAGAGTCCTACTTTTCAAATATGATAAGTAGTCCACAATTGTATGCAACTGTATAATTAAAGCTCACTTATATTACGAACTTTACATCCTCAGAGATATGAGTTAGTTTCTCTCCCGTACAAGACCAACTCGTATCGTGTCACAAGTTCCAAACATAGGTTGCATAATGACACCTGAGCCGACTCCTTTAGCTGAATGAAAACTATATGTTGCTGTGAAAGCTAGGAAGCGCACCTTAGAGGCTAAAGGTGTTCCCAAAGGTTAATAACCAGCTTTAATTGTGAGATATTCCAAAACCAATCTTGATTGTAGAAGTCAGCTCTTATTTTAAGCTTGCGCCTTGTGGACTTGCAGGAACTGGCACTGCAACCCAAAGATGACATCGTTGACAGAACCAAGATGGAGGACACCCTGAAGAGGCGATTCTTCTATGACCAGGCCTTTGCCATCTATGGAGGTAAGACTCGGATAGCTAATAGTGGAAATGAAAGCCTTGGTTGGTGTCTAAACCAACACACAGCATAGTCTTTAAGCATTCTGTTACCATGCAGTAATGCTCCTCAGGTGTGAGCGGCCTGTATGACTTCGGCCCTGTGGGCTGTGCCCTGAAGAACAACATCCTGCAGGCCTGGAGGCAGCACTTCATCCAGGAGGAGCAGATCCTGGAGATCGACTGCACCATGCTGACCCCCGAGCCCGTCCTCAAGTAGGTGCACTCTGACGCTTTTTCTGACATGTCACTTGTTATATATATGTGTTTTTGTAACCATAAGAAGTGAGGTATAAACCTTCAATTTCATTTTTTACCAGTGTTCAAACAGTTCCTGGTTGTTGTTCATGTATATTTAATTGTGACAAATGTAACTGCTGAAAAATATGCCTGGTGGTTCCTAGAGTCGGCTCCAAAGTGCTGAACTGTAGGTTTGTTTAAACAGGCACATATTGATTTCTGCGATTTTATGCATGGAAGCTGCCACTATAGCAGCCTTCCATAGCCCGGTTGCAGATACACTGTTGAAAAGAATTAGCACTGTTTTCCCTGTGTGAGTGTGAGACTTGGATTATTTATTTGTTGCATTATTATTTCACCAGGACTTCAGGACATGTGGACAAATTTGCTGACTACATGGTGAAAGATGTCAAGAATGGCGAATGCTTCAGGGCCGACCACCTCCTCAAAGGTAAGCCCTTTCTTTCCCTTTTTTTTCTTTTAGCCAATGCCTGTTTGTCTTTGAGTACATTTTGAGAGTCTGCTTCTGTTTAAATTAAAGATTAGTCATCCTAAAAAGTCCTGCAGCAGAGGTCTTTGAACGTTCTTAGAGCTGTGTTATTCATGGGATTCTCCAGACAGGCAGGGATGGATACAGTCCAAACTTGTGCTGTCAATGGCTGCTGCTGCTGGTTGACTAGTCTCTGAGTATCACTGTTGTGCCTGAGGGAGAATAGAAGTGGCTCGACCAGCACAAATCACACAGGGCTTTCATAGCAATACAGCTGCGGAGATCACAGAGGCTGGAAGTCTGCCAAAAGCTTATAGCCATGCAGAGACAACATGTTAGTTCCTGAAAGACTTGGAGGCTAATGTCCCCAAATGTTAAAAAATTCTATAATGAAATGTGAAAATATTATGTAAGATGTCAAGTTGTGTTAAATAGTAACTGAGATGCATCAAGTGATGTTTTGGCAAGACATACCAAGTCTAAATAAAAAGCGTGTTTCATTTAACTAATTTGGTTTTGCCTCATTTTCACTTGCTAGCTACAGTTTCTTCTGTCTGACTTGCATGGTGGTTCAATCATTATCAAATCTGTTTGTGAAGACATTGCTTTCAAGTTTTTCTGTGTCCTACAGCCCATCTCCAGAAGCTGATGTCTGATAAGAAGTGCACTGCAGAGAAGAAGGCTGAGATGGAGGATGTCATCACTCAGGTCAGTGTGTCACTGAGATCAAATGCTCTTTTGAGGGGCAGAAAAAAGCTGTTTCTGACAAGGCTATCTATCACTCTACTTGTTTTCAGATGGACAACTTCACCCAACAAGAGCTGACCGATCTCTTTGTGAAATACAGTGTTAAGTCACCCACTACAGGGAATGAGCTCACAGCTCCCATCTCCTTCAACCTGATGTTTCAGACGTCCATAGGACCAGGGGGAAATATGCCAGGGTAAGATGAAATGCAGTGCTGTGGAGAAATGTTCCTTGATGTTGTCACACTTGTCATCGTTTGACTTAATGAATGTAAATTTGCAGCTATCTGAGGCCTGAAACAGCTCAGGGAATCTTCCTCAACTTCAAGCGTCTGTTGGAGTTCAACCAGGGAAAACTGCCCTTTGCTGCTGCTCAGATAGGAAACTCCTTCAGGAACGAAATCTCTCCTCGCTCTGGACTCATTCGTGTTAGGTGAGAGATCCTCTAGCGCTCTTACATTCGATCTGTTTTGTCTCTACTAAAAAAGGTTTGATTTTTGAGGTGAAGCGGGAATATAACTGCTCTATGTTTTTGCACAGAGAGTTCACCATGGGAGAGATTGAGCACTTTGTGGACCCAAATGACAAGGTCCACCCGAAATTCCCCAATGTAGCTGACCTGGAAATCATGTTATACTCCTCCAAGGCCCAGACCAGCGGCCAGTCTGCACACATCATGAGGCTGGGAGACGCTGTGGAGCAGGTAAACATCTCTGATACTGAAGTAGGACTGGATGAAGAACCAAATACTTGAATATTATTTCAGTATTTATTGTATAGAAACAAATCCACATAACCTGAGAGAGCCTATATCAATGACAAATGTCTCATTTAGGGAGTGATCAACAACTCCGTCCTGGGATATTTCATCGGGAGGATCTACCTCTACCTTACTAAAGTCGGTATTGCCAAAGACAAGCTGCGTTTCCGACAGCACATGGACAACGAGATGGCTCACTACGCCTGTGATTGCTGGGACGCTGAAACCAAAACCTCATATGTATGTACCAAGGCGCTGTTTCCTCCCAGCTTCTCAAATAGCCCTCTTACTGTTGCTCAAAGTAATGTTTGTCCCCTGCAGGGCTGGATCGAGATTGTGGGCTGTGCTGACCGGTCCTGTTATGATTTGAAATGCCACGCACGAGCCACCAAGGTCCCTCTGGTTGCTGAGAAGCCTCTTAAAGAACCCATATCCTTCGACTGCAGCAGCACTTGAAACAAAGACAATTCTCAAACACAGAGGAACTTTATACATCTTGATGTTAGTCATCAGTGTTTCTCCTTAACTTCTCCACACAAAACTGTAAATGTCGTCCAGTTTGAGCCAAACAAAGGAGCCATTGGAAAGGCGTATAAGAAGGATGCTAAGATAGCCATGGAGTATCTTTCTGTGTGTGACGAATGTTTCATCACAGAGCAGGAGCAGCTTCTTAATGAGACTGGGTGAGTTCTTGTTGTTAATCACACTCATAAGAGTCAATATTGGTTAGCTGTGGTCCAAAACGGTTAATATTTTATTTTTACTCTACTAGAGAGTTCACCATTGAGACAGAAGGCAAGACGTTTAAGCTCACAAAGGACATGGTCAGTGTGAAGCGATTCCAGAAGACTCTACATGGTGGGTTTACTCATGAGAGGCTTGAGGAAGATTGGAGCTGCAGTGGAAGCTTTTCTAAAATGTTGTCTTTTTGTCTACAGTGGAGGAAGTTGTTCCCAATGTAATCGAGCCCTCCTTTGGCATTGGTAGAATCATGTACTCGATCTTTGAGCACACATTCCATGTCAGAGAAGGTGACGAACAAAGAACGGTAAGTTCCAGTGCTGTTCAGGGGTGGGTGATGCAACATCTAGGAGGGCTTTAGTGTCTAGATTAGCTGGTTGATATGCTCTCATTCAGCTGAATTCTCATTCTTCAGACAATTACTATTGTTAATTTCATTAAGAGAAAAGCTCTACATCAATAACATTCCAGGGTTATTCCCATTATATTCGGTAGCAAGAGGAATAGAGTACCTGTGAACATCCCAGTGTTTTTGCTACTTTGAAGTCACTCAACCTAATTAAAATTCATACGTCTAATTTATTTGACATTTACTGAGCTTTTACTTGCAGCTGGATCCAAACTAACTGACACAGACTCCAGGAAATTGTCAGTGTGGTGGCATTTTGTTTAAACAAATAGCCAAAAAGTTGAGCGCAAACTTAGTCAATGGTTATTTGCACATCACAGCTCAACAACCTACGTGACAAGTCATCTAAAAATAGTAACTTGTCTGCATTATGTTCCTCAATAGATCTTAAACTGTGATAATGAGTTATCGTAGTTCTATTTTCAGAAATCAAATATGGGCAGGTGTGTGCTAGCCTACTCTGAATTTCTTGTTTTTTTTTCAGTATAACGAGTGGTTAAAATTGTACTGCAAATACAAGCTTTTTATGTTTATTTATTACTCATTTAATCTGATAAAGCTAGCAGGTAGAGTGAAGTCAGTGCACTCTGGCCCATTGTGTTAATCAAGAGGTAATAGTCGCTACCAGTCGACTGGTTGAAGAGTCAATATGAATTCAGTGAACGACAGTCATATAAACGGAAAGTGACATTTCTGGCTCCTGCATTCATAATTCATAATCTCTGTTGGTTTGTTTGTGTGCATTTAACACTGTAGTCTAACTCAGTGAAATTTTATGAGTAATCCAAAGCCAAACTGTAGACTTATGTTTTTTTCATTCAAACAAGTTAAACAATAAGGACTAATGTAATCCTTCTCATTATGTTATATTCTTGCAGCTGCTTAAAGAGCTGCTAATAATTACTGTGCCACTTAACACTGCTTCTGATTTTATTGATTGTTCACGCAAATAAAGCACCTGATAAAGCTGAGCTCTTTAGGAACGTCGGCTTGAAGCATTTAATATTTTATCCCTGGTGGGCTCAGCTTAGAGAAACAGTGAGCTCAGGCGTTAGAATTTTAGAGGATTATATGTGATTTGAGTTCCTGAATGACTCGCGTCACAGTTTCTAAAAGCCGAGAAGTAGTGACCTAATTAGAACGGTCTGATTATTCAATCAGAGTCCTTGAAAGTTTTGTGTCACTCACCCCTTCTATGCACTGTTGTAGCATTTTGCATGTTTATGTTTACTGTCTGCCTCTAATAGTTTCTGTTTTCTTTTTCTTCCAGTACTTTAGCTTCCCTGCTACTGTAGCTCCATACAAATGTTCCGTACTGCCTCTGAGCCAAAACCAAGAATTCATGCCCTTCGTGAGGGAATTATGTAAGCCTCTACATAATGATACGTCCCATTTCTGTCTTGGAGGAGAAATGTCTTTTCTGTGACTTATTGTTTTTTTTCTATCTCCGTCTTAGCCGAGGCGATGACCAAAAACGGTGTGTCTCACAAGGTGGACGACTCTTCAGGATCCATCGGGAGGCGCTACGCCAGGACGGATGAGATCGGAGTGGCGTTTGGCATCACCATCGACTTCGACACAGTGAACAAGACGCCTCACACAGCGACTCTGAGAGACCGAGACTCGATGAGGCAAATCAGGGCCGAGGTACAGCACCGGCTCTATTTATGTTCTTTGTTTCTCTGTATCAGGTTCACCTGATTCCTTCTGAATCAGAGTTTTTCCCTCAAATCAGTCAGGGACTTAAACCGTACAATCTTGGATAATTTGCCATCTATAAGTAGAAAAACTGAGCTTCCATATAACCAAACAAGTGACTTGGTGCTGTGTAAATTGTACACCTTCTTCAAATCAAACTGTATAATACAATCCAGTAAATATAGCTGGTGTACACTTTGAATCTGTATATAGCCACAGAGGACAAATAATTCGTGGAGTGAAAAGGGTGAGAGAATATTGCCTTGAATGAGACAGAGTCTGACATTATGTCAATAGAGGATATTTCAAATATTTCATGGGACAGATACTCCTCTATTTTAATCGATGCAGCTTCCTGCACAAGCTGCACAACAGCTCTAGTTTCACTTGAACTGTGGGAACAAAAAACCCAACCATATGTGTCTTATTAGGCTTCTAGTCCATTTTCTTCTGTTTTGACCTTGTAACTACAGTGATTGTATATTTGGGTCTGAGTGATGCCAAAATGTGGGCCACAAAAAGCTGCTGGTGTGCTGTTTATACCACACATCGTCATTATAAACCACTGTCCTATAACCTTTAATTAACTCAAACATCACATTTACACATTGCTCCAAATGAGGCACATTATTATATGTCCTATGTCTTTACAGTAAATCATAATTCATGGATTATGTCAATGTTAAATCATTCGTTTTGCGGTTGTGACTTGTATCCTGTCAAACCTTGCTGATGAACTTAACGCTACTACCAGCAATATTTCACTTTACAGATCCACAAAGCATTTAACAGCATTAAATAAACCCTCTTCCCTCCCCTCAGGTCAGCGAGCTGCCTGTGATTGTTCGGGATTTGGCCAACGGCGCCTTGACCTGGGCAGAAGTGGAGAGCAAGTACCCCATCTTTGAAGGACAGGAGACCAGCAAGAGGGACACGGCTGAAGAGTAAAGCTCACTCGTCTGCAAGTCACTCCATAAAAATCCACAGACTCGTTGCATATGCACCACCAGGAAGAATACTGCAACTGTATTGTGATAAGCTAAAGTGGTGCACTGAGCCCTCCTTGCGTTCTCACACCACTGCAATCACTAAAATGTCATGTATTTATCATATCTAACAGTTGTGGAAAAGCTTGCACAGGACTGTTGTTTCATCGATGAGCAACATTTCATCCATGTATGAACATGTCAGTATGTTTTAAAAGGGAGAAAATGTAATCAGGTTGTTGTCAGTGGAAGGACACTTGCACCATTCCACGTTTCAGGCAGATTGGATTGAGATATTTAACAGTTTCAATAAAAACAGCCAGCACTTACTGGACAACGGCAGACAACTGGAGTATTTTCTTCAAACCTTACTAACAGACAACCATCAGTGGAGTGTTTCCTGGGTCTAAATTGGTTTTTGGGGATTGACTACACACAACATTAAGCATGACTGGTCTTTGGACAATAAAGACAGTAAAGTCTGTTACCTTATTTGATAGCGATCTGTGCATTTCCTGTTATTTCTGACAATTTTATCATCAAAACAGCCTTATGTTTGAGTAAAAGAAACATTAAGGATTAGCAAAGCTTGTTTAAACATCTATGTTTTTCTTAGCATTGCAGTACTTGGCGCTTTGGCAAAAACTTGCTTAAGGGGAGTGCCAAAAATTCCTCTATGCATAGAAAAACCCCTATTGTTCTGTGGCCCTTCGGTGGACTCATTAGCCCAAGTTAAAAAGTCAAAACATGTCGCAAAAGAAATTTGAAGTTCAATCATGATGAGGAAAAAGAATCAAATATAGAAGCGCTAATTTAATGAAAATTAATTAAAAAAACATATTTATATATGGTTTTGTTTTTATATTTATATATATATATATATATATATATATATATATATATATATATATATATATATATATATATATATATATATATATATATATATATATATATATATATATATATATATATAAAAAACCAAAACCATATATATAAAAATATGTTTTTTTAACTGAAGTATTTTATAGTGTTCTTTTGATTCACTGTCGTGTTTCATGTATCTTGTGGCCTAGGCAGCTTTATATTTCTTAAACTGGACAAAAGTCTTGAAAAAAATTTGATTTTGTGCCGAAAATGCACGTAAAAAAGCACATGTAGAGTAGGGACTGTCTAAAAGGTGCAACAAAATACATGCATAGAAAGTCTGTGAAAAAAAATAGCCACAGTGAAAATGGACTCAGCATAAAGACAAAACTTCCTATAATTTACCTTTTTTTTTGCAAACACAGACATTCGTTTGTTAAACCTTTCCTGATGTATTTGACATGAATTCTATCAAATGCTGTTTTACCAGCAGTGTTTGTCAAAGAGGATGATGCTGAAGAAGCTACTCTTCAATGCAATATTTCATTTTCATGCGCAGCCTTTCAGTGTTAGGTGCAATATTGTTTTCCTACTTCTGCATCATTTCCAGTGTTACTTCTTATTTTTCTAAGCTAGTCTTATTTTCATCTCACTCAGTTTCATTACATTTTTTTGTAATGTATAATACTTGTATTTTATTTCTTTTATATTAGGCACTGCATTTATTCTTATATAACTGTTATTGTTTTCTGAGAAATACATGGTACAAGAATTTTTTTGGGATTAATGAAGTTCTGTCTTATTTGATGTTTTCTAGACCATGAGATTTTTTCAAAACCAGGCTGATCATAGATGAGCGTGTAATGCATCAGACTAGAGTGATCACATGAAAACAGTGTAACAGCTGCTAAATTGCTGTATGATTTCCTCACAGCTCACTTGAAAAAGCTGATGTCTGATGAGAAATGCTCAGCGGAGAAGGTGACTGAGATGGAGGATGTCATCACTCAGGTGTGTGCTTCAAAAACACTCACAGAAGAATAGAAACACTGACATCTGTTGGTCAGGAAACAATAGTCTGATGCCCCGGTGTTCCCTCTGTTTCAGATGGATAACTACACTCAGCAGGAGCTGGCTGATCTGTTTGTGAAATACAACGTCAAGTCTCCCTCCACAGGAAATGACCTCACACCTCCCACCTCCTTCAACTTGATGTTTCAGACGTCCATCGGTCCAGGAGGGAACATGCCTGGGTACCAACTACCAAATCACAGCATCACCCTTAAGTGTTTTATATGCTGAAACATTTGCTTTATTAAAATTGTGTTTATTTTTTTTTAAACTGCAGCTATTTGAGACCTGAAACAGCTCAGGGGATGTTCCTCAACTTTAAGCGTCTGTTGGAGTTCAACCAGGGAAAACTTCCCTTCGGTGCCGCTCAGATCGGAAACTCCTTCAGGAACGAAATCTCTCCTCGCTCTGGACTCATTCGTGTTAGGTAATCACAAACTCTAGCTGTTTAAAATCACTTATCTCTGCATGACGCTGAGAGCTGAGTGGGATTTCTTCTGCTTGCAGGGAGTTCACCATGGCTGAGATCGAGCATTTTGTGGATCCAAATGAAAAAGTCCACCCTAAGTTCTCCAATGTGGCCGACCTGGAGATCACGCTGTTCTCCTCTAAGGCTCAGACCAGTGGACAGTCCGCACAAATCATGAGGCTGGGAGACGCTGTGGAGCAGGTAGGGAGGATTTTACTGGCTTGGTTTATGGTGCTGAAAATGTACTTGGTCTGATAATATGATGGTCACTGTCACAGTTGTCACAGTTTCCACTGAACATTATAAAGCATTAATGGAAGGACAGACATAATTAAAAGTTTCATAGAATAGAATAGAATAGAATAGAATGTGCTTTACTGTCATTATACAGTGTACAATGAGATTGGAGAGCTTCTCCTTTTCAGTGCAAACAAGAAGGTGCAAGATGAAAGTCTTAAAGGTAGTGCAAACAGTCTGCAAACAAAATCTGCAATGCTGTGCCGCCATGTTTCTACAGTTGACTGTCGGGCCTTTTACATTTTTACATTGAAGTCAGCCACTGTAATTCTCCTACACAGCTGGAAAGGGAGGTGTAAAGCATTAAAGGGGTATTTAGTTGGCTGCAATCTACAACCTCACCACTAGATGCCAGTAAATCCTCAAATAATCTTTTTTTTCTCGAAAAAAAATCCCTCTACTATCCAGACTCAACATGACATGCAAATACTTTATATATTAAACCCAATAAAGTGCTAATAATACATTGATGAATGTGACAACTAAAATGGCCTTAAATATTAGTCAGATTCATTGATTTATTGAGTATTAATGGCCTTATATCGTTGTTTAAATCTTCTGTGTCTGCCTGCTGCAGGGAGTGATCAACAACTCCGTTCTGGGCTACTTCATTGGAAGAATCTACCTGTATCTGATTAAAGTGGGGCTCTCCAAAGATAAAGTGCGTTTCCGTCAGCACATGGACAACGAGATGGCTCATTACGCCTGCGACTGCTGGGATGCCGAGTCCAAAACCTCCTATGTAAATCTCTTTCATTCTCCCTCACAAGCTTATATGACAGCTGGAAACAATGGAGCCACATGTGTCTGCTTTGATGTCGTTTTTGTGCTTCAGGGATGGATTGAGACCGTGGGCTGCGCCGATCGCTCCTGTTACGACCTTTCATGTCACTCCAGAGCCACTAAAGTCCCTCTAGTGGCAGAAAAGCCGCTGAAAGAACCCATATCCTTCTATTGTCCTGGTTCAACAACAGCCACTGTGATCGCCTTGTGTTATACTGAGTTTTTATGCCTCCATGCCGGCGAGAGCTGTGGCTGGAAGCATTATGTTTTCAGGCTTTTCTGTCTGTCCCATTCTTGTGAACACACTGTTCGTTGACAAAAGCAAGAACTCTCTGTTGGCCCTTCTGGCTGATGGCATTCTCTCAGTCTAGGTCTGACGCATTTTGGACTCCATTTTGGCTGCCGTTTCTTTTACGGTACAAAAACAGAGCTTTACGTCGACTGTATCAGTAGCGTTCCAGTAAAGAATGTTCCTTCATGTCTGGAATGTAAACATTATTCATGAGAGAATTTGACACAAATATTCAATTGGATTGGATGCGATTAACTGATTATATTTTGGTCGTCAATAGTCAGTTTGACCTCAAAGAACACAATTTCTATATAACTCAAGAATCCATGTGCTAACTGTGACAAAATTTCACCCCCATTAGACATGGGGGTGAAATTTTGTATAGGATAAAGTGGTGAAGTAGTGACATTTTACAGGCAAAAGGTCAAAGGTCCACTTCACTGTGACATCAAGCTATTCTCCTAAAAACACTTTTCTGACTGTTATCTAATTACATATCACAGGATCAGAAGGGGGAGACTGTGACCATATTTTACATTTGGTCAGATACTGATTTAGTAACACTAATCTTGGGTTCCCACCTTTTAAATTCCTTCAAAGTCTTTGCTACATATAATATATGAGTCGACACAAATGTGGATATAAACTACAACTTGACCGGCTGGCAGATGCATAATTATGCCATGCATTCTAAATTTCTGTCATGTCAAACATTTGACCCATTACAAGACTTTGCCATTGATCAAACATCAGTTATTACTGAATCTGTTCCTGTTACACATTATGGTTCTGTGTTTTCTAAGTATCTAGCAAGCTTAAGCTGGACCAAATGAATGAAAATGCTTTCATGCTACTATCTATGACTATGCATCTGTGTGTAGTGCTGTTTCTGTGTTGTTTTGTAGTGTTTGCCACTAGGTGTCACCACATTCAAAAATGTGCAAATCCTGCACATAGACTTTATTTTTACAGCACAAATTACGCGCAAGATGGAGAAATGTACAAATTCAAAACATAGGATGTGATAATAAACTTCAGTTTTACAGCTCCGATTATGCATAAGATGGAATAAACTGTTTTTAATTTAAAAATTAATCAAACAATGCAAACATTATCCATAAAACTATGATAAATTCAAGGAAAATGACCAGAGAAGACACCTTTAACTTCTTCTTGTATTATAAAATAACAATATACATGCATGTCTTGCATATTAAGGACCAAAATGATGTAATCTCAATATCAGTGCATAGTATAAATTGTCTATGTTGTGTTGTAATATTACACTTTAACTTCTTCACACAAAACAGTAAATGTTGTCCAGTTTGAGCCCAACAAAGGAGCCATAGGAATGGCCTACAAGAAAGACGCCAAGCTGGCTCTGGAGTATCTAGCTGTGTGTGATGAATGTTACATCAGTGATCAGGAGAAGCTTCTCAGTGAAAAAGGGTAAATAATGACCACTGCAGCGAGGAACTGGCCTGTAAAGTACATTTGTGAGTCTATTTTCATTCACTGATGTCATGTTTATCTCTATAGAGAGTTCAGCTTCGAGACGGAGGGCAAAACCTTCACACTGACCAAAGACATGGTCAGTGTGAGGAGGTTCCAGAAAAGCCTGCATGGTAAGAGGCGACACATAAACCTGCTGTGAGTGAAACACTGTGTTGTTCTGGTGGGAAAACAACCGTCTCTGTTTTCTGCTGCTACAGTGCAGGAGATTGTTCCCAATGTAATCGAGCCCTCGTTTGGCATCGGCAGAATCATGTACTCCATCTTCGAGCACTCATTCCACATCCGGCAGGGGGATGAACAGAGGACGGTGAGAAAGCTTCAGAACAGGAATCAGACCTGAGTGAGAGTCATTCGCTTGTTTTGTCTGAATTTCAGCTGATTTGTTTCTTGTCCAGTATTTCAGCTTCCCTGCCACTGTGGCTCCATACAAATGTTCCATCCTGCCTTTGAGCCACAACCAGGAGTTTGTGCCTTTTGTTCACCAGTTATGTAAGTGAGATATTGTTAAAATTCAATTCACTATTGCAACATTATTATACATTAGAACAGTTTGATATTCTGGGAAATATTATTCATGAGTAGACTGATTTGACTGAAACTGCTAGGCTTAGCTTTGCTTAGCATAAATGCTAGAAGATGAGAAAACGAGTTAAATTCTGTCCAAAAATGGATTAAAACCAGCAACTATAAAGTACATTATTTAAATGTTATGCATTTCTTTAATATTGGCAAACTAGTGATAGTTTGCCATTTTATGGGATGTTATGTAGAGTCTTACTGTTCTTAGCAAAGAAAATGTCTTGTGCGTAACCTCCAATAAAACCAGAGTTCACCATTTCTGCATGTAAACTTTTGTGCCAATAAAACAGATGTAAAAACTAGCGAGTGCTGCAGGGACAGGTAGAATCATTGAGCTACAGTTTCTCCTTGTTTCTAGTATTTCTACTGAGCTCAGCAAACAGAGGTTGGAATAGCTGTAGCGTCATGTTGTTACAGAAACCAGAAAAAACTTACATTATGTCAGTTTCAGTGAGCATTAAAGGCCACATTAGCACATTTCCCAAAATGTGGATGTTTTTATGCCTCTGCAGCAGTGATATCCATGGTTGGAGGCATTATGTTTATATTTTGTGTGTTGGTCTGTCTGTTTCTAATAACCTTGTTATTTCTTGAAATCCTTGAGAGAATTTCAGCAAATTTGCTCACCTGTACTCAAGAATGAACAAATTAAATATTGGGAGCCAAAGGTCAAAAGGTCACTGCAAACTCACAAAATATGCTTCTGGCCATAATTTGAGAATTTATATGATAACTATCACAAACTTTCACACAAACATGACTATCGATAGGATAAAATAAAGTTATGGTGCTTTATATCTAAAAGATCTAAGGTCAACTTCACTTTATCATTCTGCAAAAACATTTTTTCACCATTGTTTAACACCATAGCTCAAGTGACACTAATCTTTGCTGCCCACCAATGAAACTTCTTCAAATTCTCCATGTTATGAGTCTGACAGATGTGAATGTACACTGCAATTTAACAGGTTATGGTGGAGACATACAACTGCTAGATGGTAATTTTAGCCCCACGTCTGTATGAATGTCAGATCAGATTCTTTCTGAAATTCTTCTGCTTAATCGATTTACCATTTTCTTGTCATCTTCTTCCTTTCAGCTGAAGCCATGACCAGAAACGGTGTCTCTCACAAGGTGGACGACTCTTCCGGATCCATCGGGAGGCGTTACGCGAGATCGGACGAGATCGGAGTGGCGTTTGGCATCACCGTCGACTTCGACACAGTGAACAAGACGCCTCACACAGCGACTCTGAGAGACCGAGACTCGATGAGGCAAATCAGGGCCGAGGTAACACTTAAACGCTGTTTCTTTCATTTGCAGAAAGAGTCACATCTGTTTGTTATTTTTTGTGCTAATTTGGCTAAATGCATCACAGGTCGCTGAGCTGCCTGAGATTGTTCGAGATCTGGCTAACGGCACCTTGATGTGGGCTGAGGTGGAGAGAAAATACCCGATCTTTGAAGGACAGGAGACCAGCAGGAAGGAGTAACTAGACTGGGACTCCTCTACATACAGGGGCCACATGTCAACAAAGAATTTACGGTAAATTGAATTCTGGACGTTCCTAAAAACATTATCAATTTAATAGTTTTATATACTTGGCAATGCTCTTTTTTATTAATTCCAGGGATTGTATCTTTATCTGCAGGTCTGTTGAAACATAATACAGTGATGAAATATAGAGCTGCATCTGAAGATTCACATAGACTGAAACAAACTAACACAACATGCTGCAGGGTTAATACAGCCCCAAACAGTGTCACCTGAGCAACTGTCCTAACAGCTCCCAGTAGACATGTATACTGTGACAGCAGGAAAAACATACAGCCATGTAAAGATTTGTGTTTCATACGTTTTTTATACTGTAACCTTTGGTTGACCTTTTCAAATAAACCACATACTGTACGACACTCTTCTTGTCTCCTACAGTCATAGGGTTGTTTCAGCAGCTGTAATGACACCATCGAACTTCACTGTATTGTATTTTGTGAATCTGTCACTAGTCGGCACTGCGTGTTGTTTCACAGCTTACAGTTCGTTGTAGAATTTGAGGCATGGAGGTTTGGCTCGGGCTCAAAATTGCAAGAGGCTTAGACCTTCCCAAAACAGATCTGGCAACCCAGAATATGGAAAATAGCATGGAGAGGGGACACAAAAGAGCTTTGAGTTGGAAATTGTAAAAAGAGTTACAGAAATTCTAAGAGAGCATAATAATTGTTATTGCAAAGTGCTTTATTTCCATATGATGACAGTTTCACACTGTTAAACATTTAGCTTCTGCATTAAATAGACAGATGGCTGCAGTAGAGGGGTTTATCTACAGCAGATTTACTTTATGCTACATCATTTATGGAAGCAAGTGAGCAGAGACCATAATAAACTCCTAATATTGTGCAGCTTACAGTCTATTATAGTGATTTAGCAGCCCTCCAGTTCCGCCCCCCTCTGTCAGTGGCCAAAGTATAAATACTTGATGTCACCTTTACCCGGTGGCAGCTCCTTCTCAGGGAGTCCAGCCTGCTCCGCTCTGTGGAGTCTCAGCACGTGCAAACGTTTACTTCCATGTTTTTGTTTTTGTCCCCTCAATGTGACATTTTAATCCGTGTGTCTCCCCCATTTTGAACAAACAGAAAAGGTTTGTTGAACAACTTCCTCGGGCTCCCAACTGCTGCGTTCAAGGTCAGTATCACAACAGGTGCTGCGGAGGACGAACTGAAGTGCATGACCGGGTGGCATTTAACCAGCAGACAATGCGGACAGAAAACAGGGAGACCTTTTAATGTAGTGAACAGTTTATTTCATTCAGTGTGGAAAACTGTTGGTTGAGTTTAATGTCTTTATTACGAAGCAGAATATTTAGTTTTCCTGCGTCCTGCATGCGTAAAAGCTGGTGCGTAAATTCCCTGGAAAGAAGTTGTTTGGTTAAAAATAACAGGCAGCAGCACTTTGTTGAAATCGTTACTTCTGTTGATTCTAATCAGTCTGTCTTTTCTGTACTGTTCTGTCACTGAGACGTGAGAAATACGTCGAACAAGGCAGACAGATAAAATTCCTAAACGATTTTAAATTACGCATTATTCAGCAGCAGTCTGGAAAACGCCACGAAATTAATCCAAGCAGCTACTCAACAGGCGACAGTATTTGGCAAAAGTGTAGAGTAGAATTCCTTCACCCAAGTGTGGTCAGTGGTGGAAAATAGCCGCAGCAACCATCCACAACATTAAAACCACTGGCAGGTGAGGTGAATAACGCTGATTAGCAAAGGCACCTGTGAAGGCGTGGGGCAATTCTGCTACAGATTAAACAGCAGCATAGGAAGTGATTAACATTAAAATACCACTTACACTACAGGCCAAACATTTGGAAACAACTATAAGTTTCTGTTCACAATGTCTTTCTTAAAAAGATGGAAATAATGAATTCCATGGATTTTGGGATATATTTACTGCATGATCAGTCTTTGCTTCCACTGATATGCACCATTTTCCTCAATTTACCTTTAGGTTTACATTCATGTTACCACACAATTGCTGAATAAATGTTAACAAAAGAAAAGAAGGGTGAGAAGATTTGCAAGAGTCACAACTTCAGTGCAAAAATAAAAGAGAACTCATGGTTTGCATTATTCACTTTAGCTCTTTGGCTGTTGAGAGTTTGCATTCAAAAATCCCAATAAATCTACCACAGAAATGGCTATAGAGAAACAGCTGAGTAAAGAAACAAGAGTACAGATACAAATACCAGATAATTATAGTAAAAATCTATTCTAATGTGTGACTCTTTCTAATAAACGTGTTTATTTTGTTGCACAGTATACCAATGAAAGATCTTTTTTGTACAAATTTGATTTTGTTTCCAAACTTTTCACCTGTAGCATACTTAATACATGATCTAATAATATTACCTGTTACAAATGAACAGTCAGTTATTGAAATTGTTGTTCTGGAAGCAAAAAATGGGGCAATGTGAAGATAAGGATCTGAGCTACTCTGAGGAGTGAAACTGTGATTGCTCTCTAAGTCTCCAAAACAAGAGGCAGTGTGAGCTGTTCCAGTATGCAGTGCTTAGTATCTACCAAAAATGATGCAAGGAAGAGCAACTGATGAACAACCTCAATGCTCGCTATGATAGAAAGGTGTCACAGTGCACAGACTATCACTGCACAGCCACTGATGAGTCAGATTGTCCATCCTTGCCCCTGTCCACCACCAAAAGCACCTACAATGGGCACAGAAACATCACAGTTGGACCGTAGAGCAACGGTACCTGGGAAAGAGATGCCTTCAAATTGTACAGTGGGAAGAAGGCAACCTTGCAGATGAAGTGTGAAGCTCTGGAGAATGTTCTACTACCAAACCCATCCCATTAATTATACTAACACTCAGAATGGTTTCCTGTCAGACATTTAATTACTGATATGTTGATATGGTAAGATAACCATCATCAAGATTACAGATCCCACAGCAGGGTCAATAAATGGTTAAATTGAAAACCTAAGTACTGCTCTCTAATCTGTTGTAGATGGCCCAGTTAGTATAAAGTATTGGTAAAAAGTTCAGAAACTCAGCCTTTATCCAGGTACCTGCTTCACTACCATTCATTTTATGGGCAAACATGAAAATATTTCACTTTTAGCTTCACTCAAGTCTATTTGTTACTTTTTAAGCTCACTGTCAGTGATACTTTTACATAATGTGACATTGTGTTATAGATTAAAATAAACAGCAGCATACGACGTGATTAACATTAATGTATGATCTAATATTATTTTGACAGAGAGCTTTCTGCAGAATGAGTGAAGGTCATTTACGCTTAGGTGTATTAATTGTTATCTGCTGCTTTTATTTGAGTAAAGGATGTGAAAATGTCTCGTTATAAGGTCAAATAGCCTCAAATTTTAAACTCACAATTTGTAACCTCAGCTGAAGTTGACATAATCTGTAAAATTAGCAGAATAGAGCCATGAGGTAATATAACACAAGCTACAGTACTGTAACATGCAGTGAAGATGCTAAATGTCCAGTAATTTAGTGGAGTAAAAGTGTCATTAAAAGGAACATTTCTCAAGTGCTGTAGTTATATCACAGGAAGCAAATGTCTGCTATTGCTTTCCACCTCTCTTAATGTGTCCCAGCAGAAGTGCAGAAGTTCAAACGTGACAGTTACCTAAACTAAGAATGACTGATGAGTTCAGATGTCTATTTTAGTTACGCTGTAGAAAATAACAGAATACACATCTCTGTTATAAACACCGAAGTGACCATTGTTGCACTTTCATTTTTAAGCTCACAGCTGCTGGTTCAGGACTGTATTTTGGCTGATTGCCATAGTGTGTCCATTTTCCTGCTGTCAGACAGAAGTGAGTGGGATGTAAACAATCAGAATAAAAATGAGTAAGATGTGATCAGGGTGAATCATCAGGATGCTTCTTATTTTGTAGACATGATGAGGAAACTGTGACACCATGTGTTGTTATTTCAGAAGTAAAACCTGGTTTAGTTGGACAGATAAAGTGTTGATTTCTCAGATTGTGGTTTGTGTTCAGGAGCCTCCAGAGCTCTTGTCTTCATCATGGGCATCAAAGCTGCTCTTCCCAAGTATGAGATCTTTTTCTACAACACCGTGTTGTGTCTCGCCATGTTCTGGGCTGCCAGCTGGATCTTTGAGGTGTCCAGTTGTGAGTATGAGGAAGCACACAAACACACACACACACACACACACACACACACACACACACACACACACACACACACACACACACACACACACACACACACACACACACACACACACACACACACACGCACACACACAGACACACACACACACACACACACACACAGGAAAGTGTTCAGAAAAGTCTGATCACTTGTGTTGAAAACCACTCATATAAAAGCATTGGAAGCTATTTGTTTATTCTTAGAGTTCAATATTCCGCCTACTGGATTTTTTTGGGCCAATGCCAGTATCTAAAATCTGATTATATCATATTACAAAGTTAGAATTAGCTTAAGGTGACTTCTGCTGATTGGGTCTGGTCCGAAACCAAAAAATATTCAGTCTTTGTATATGTATGACAAAAATAAGCACCAAAATGAGAAGCTAAAAGTTCTCTTTGCTCTCTTTATTTTTACCACAATAATATAATATCAGCAGTCAGTCTATGGGTCCCTTAAGATGTTAAATGCAGTGATTTACAATCCTGAACACATGCATAAATGGTTTCAGCTACTGGGGGGAAACAGTCCACTGCTAAGGTTGATGTTTAGAGGAAATTTGGTTTTGGGTACTTTCCAAAACCTTGACCTTGAGCATATTCCCCGTGTCCACCAGTAAGGTGCAGTATCCATTCAGTTTGCAGATTAACCCTCTGAACCCCACGACTTGAAAATGATTTTGAAAGACATCATTTTCAAAATCCCCCCAGGTCTGATCATTTACCAGCTAGAAACCGTAAAACAGAATGGTCAGGTTTCAAGTGTCCAGTGGGCATTGAACATATCATATGTGACTTAGGATTCTGTTTGTAAAATAAACCAATATTAACCAAATCTCAGCTTAAAATGTGATTTGATGAGATTTCAATGAATTACCTTTTTTTTCTAAATTTCAGAAATAAATCATTTTGATTAAATGGATTCTGAAAAAATAAAATCTCTCCATTTCATCACACCCGAAAAGCCATCAGTGACACAGCTGTGACCAACAGTCATGTGAAAAAAATTCAGGGACTCTTAAGCTATACTGGGCTGAACTGCAGGCTGTGATTATACAGAGTAGAAAGACAAGTAAGGAAACAAATAAAAAGGGTAAGTAGGAAAATATCTATAGGATGCAGAGTCTCCATTTTTTTTCTGCCTAGTATTAGTAACAGCAGTGGAAACTTAGTGAGAAATGTTGGACATGCCTGCGCTTTTTTTTGTTAAGTTTTTGGAATATAAATAGTTAAATGAACTTTTATTTCGTTCTTTTAAAAGGATTTATAGCATTATACCTTTGCTATAGTTCTCTCTCCTTCTAGCCATTGTTGTGCAGTTTCCATAGAGGTGCAGGACTTTATTTTGCAGTGAAAAATGAGTTTAAAGTCAGCAAAAATGTCCCAGGAGCAAAAAAACACCCAGAAACTGTTTGGGGTTCAGAGAGTTGGTATACATATTTCATGTGGGCTATTGTGGCTGAATCAAAATGGAAACGTTTTCTTTGCCAGCGCTAAAATCTATGACAAGATGAAAACCACCACCTGCTGCTGTTTAACAATCAGCTGATAGATTCATATCAGCTGTCTGCACTACGGTTGAACTTCTTGCCCCGCCTTTGCCACATGTTGGCACAGACAAACAGCATTAATAAGAGCTGCAATCAAGCAAAAAAGCATGAATTCCTCACATTTGAGAAACTGTGACCTGCAAATATTCTAAGCTTAAAAAACTATTGAAGTTATAACTCAGTTGTCACCATATTTGCTGATTAATTTTCTGAAATATCCCATATATTTCTCTGTATATTCTGCAAATAATTAGCTAGAATCAGCAGACATGCGAATGAAGTGGTTGGTCATCATGAATGCTGAACTAGAAGAATGACTTAACACTGTCGGCTAATCAATCGGCTAATTTCCTGAAGTCTGCATGTGAAACAAATCAGTGCATCAGTTTCCCCTGAATATGGGATCCTCAAGCTGAAACATAAGATCGAGTAGAGTATCTTGGGCTTCCTGCAGCCCAAACAGACAACACAATGTGTGGTATACATATAGGGACAGTGTCACAGTGTGAGGGTGAAGAGTTGCAGCTATGCAGACCACGCTGAGGAGATCAGGTGTCAGTATTAATATCACAGAGCACAAGAAGAAAATAGAGCCTGTGTTGGGTCTGCATTTATTTCGCTGGAACAAAAGCTTCACATTTGCACTCAAGGACAAGCAAAAAAAATATGCTGATACAAAACATGCTGATCATTGTGCCTAATTATTTGCTTGAGAAGCCTGTAATTAGTTACTATTGATCACCTTATTGGACTATTATAGTCTAGTTTTCTTTTTCTGCTGCTGTTTTTCAGCCAATGTAAACAGAAAGACGTTCAAAACCAGCGTGAAGCCAGGATGGTACTACTTTGGAAGGAAAATGGTAAGAAAGAGTTTACAGTTAACACAATTGTTTTTATCACAAAAATGTCTCATATTTCTTACATTTTGCTCTCTGATCTGCAGGACACGGCTGACTTTGAGTGGATGATGTGGTTTTCCACCTACAGAGACCACATCCTCTTCGCTCTCTCCGGTCATGTGCTGTTCGCCAAGATCTGCTCCATGCTCGCTCCACAGGTGCCTCTACTGACCGATAGATGGATTATTTTCATTGAGCTGCTGTAGGAAGAGCGATGAGGTGCAGGAAGTGAAGGGCTGATCCAGTATCGACCGCTAGAGTTAATGATCCAAGCAAAACACTGAGCCACTTTGAAAGGAGGTAGAGGAAACAATCAAGCTGTCTGGGATGAATTAACTTCTCCCTGTGACATTTGAAATCCTCTTTTGTTGCAGTTTATTTTTACAACATTGCACAGTGGCTTTTTATATCATTAGCTAAGCAGCAGTTGATGAATGGCACCAGGTGGATAGACACAGGCCTCATCACTGGAGGGACTTTTAGAGGACGTATAAGCACTTGTTTTGTTGTACAGATTCTAAAAAATGGCTTTGCTGTGTGATTTCTTGGAGATGCATCAGGCACGGTCCTGTGTTGACACTGTTCTTCTCTCCCACAGTACAGGTCCTTGGTGTACATGATGTATGGTCTGCTGGCTGTGTGGACCAGTATGGGCTGGACTTACGTCACCCTCATCTTATCCCACTGTATCCTGCTCTACAGTATCTCCTTAGTGAAAATCCGCTGGCTTTGCTTCATCACTGGCCTCTGCACACTCGCTACGTTCAAGTGTGAACCCTTTGTGTCCTGGCAGGTACACTGCTGACACTCGCAGCACTGTTTCCTGAAAGAAAGATGAGTATTGTGCCCCAGTGTCCCTCAACTTAACATCATCATGGTTTTCTTGTCCACACAGGCAGGTTTTGTTGAAGGAGACTTTGAGCTGCGTCATGTTCTCTTCTACGGAGGTTGTGGTTTCACAATCATGCGCTGTATGAGTTTTGCTCTTGAGAACTGTGAAAGGAAAGACGGGAACTACAGCATCCTGGAGCTGCTCAAGTACAACTTCTACCTCCCTTTCTTCTACTTTGGGCCCATCATGACCTTCGATAAATTTTATGTTCAAGTAAGTTTAACTAGACTCTTCGAATGAATCCCAGTCATCCAGCACTGAAAGTATTAGTGGACTTGTTTTGCAACTGATGTTATTGCATTTTCAGAAAATTAACACCTTGTTTTTTTAAGGTGCAAATGAATAAGGTGTTTATTTACACTTTAAAAGCAAGTAATTTCTCCTTTATACATGGTTACCTTGACAACTAAGGGATATTTTCTCCAGATTTGTCTGGTAATTGCACAGGAGGAGTTAAAGAAAGGAAATAAATTTAGTGCAATATTGTTTTCAGCTTTCCTGTCACGTTAATCAATCACTGCTGGGGATTTTTGTGCCTCAAGTTGAGAATCATAGTCTTTGAAAATGACTTCTGGATGTGCTACTAACTGTTGGTTTCCTTCCATTACTTTTCACGAGGAAAATGGTTTAAAGAAAATTTGAGAATACATCAGTGAAAAAGTACAGTTCAAGAGCACATTCTGTAGTCGTGTACAGTATAGAGTCAGATTGCAAGCATTTATTTATCTGTCAACAACAAAATCCATCTGATTTTTATACAGTACACTCTTGTCCTGTCGAGGGTGAGGGTCACTGGTGTTCCTGGTAGTTGTGACGTGTTTGCTGCCCTCTGCAGGCCAACAGGTCTGACCTGACCAGGAAAGAGCGGGAGATGTGGAACATCAGCCTACAGGGAGGAATCCACTTGGGAGTCATCATTGTCATAGACGTCCTCTTTCACTTCATGTACATCCTCACCATACCTGCCGACATGAAGCTGCTGAAGCACCTCTCAGACTGGGCTCTAGGTTTGTACCACCTCCCTCTAATTCCTGAGGAGAAATTCATCATACTTCCTGCAGGGATCCATTAAGCGTCAGGGGACCATTTTTAATGCAGGTTTAATGAATTGGAATAAATGTAGAATGGCAGAACTAATGTAATTTCGCTGTTTCCAGTGGGCCTGGCTTACTTTAACTTGGTGTATGACTGGGTCAAAGCGGCTGTCATGTTCGGAGTCATCAACACAGTGTCCAGACTGGATCACCTGGATCCGCCCAAACCACCGAAATGCATCACGATGCTCTACGTGTTTGCTGAAACGTGAGTTAATTAACTTGGCCACATTTATAGGAATACAATATGTGGTACAACTGCTGCTAAACCTTGTGTATTTTTTATTTTTTTGCAGGCATTTTGACAGAGGGATCAACGATTGGCTGTGCAAGTGAGTGTCTCAGAAATACAAATACATTCAAGTCTAATCAATCATGTCAGATGTTGGGGCTCTGATGTGGTCTTTCTCTGCAGGTATGTATATGATTATCTGGGTGGAAAGCATGACAACGTGGTGGAGGAGCTGATCGCCACACTGTGCACCTTCGCTGTCACCATCCTGTGGCTGGGACCCTGTCAGGTGGTCATGATCTGGGCTTTCTTTAACTGTTTTGGCCTCAACTTTGAGCTGTGGACGGCCAAATTCTTCGCCATGGAGCCGTTTACCTCTTTTGAGGTTTGTTAGAGTAGACTGGCTTCACATTTCAAGCAAGGATTTAGAAGTAAAGTGCATATTGTAGTGCATATTAATAGTGTTTTATTTACAGTTGGCAATGTCGGAAGCAATGTCCCGTCGCATCCGAGCCGTCTTCAACAGTTTCAACTTCTGGAGCATTGTGCTGTACAACATTCTGGCCCTGAACAGTTTGGACTTCGCCAAGTTGGTCACCAAACGGCTGCTTCTTAAAGGTTTTCTAGTTTTTTTCTTTTAATATGTTGAACAAAGTTTAATTTAACTAGTCTGTTAACAACATTTTACCTTCCCAGGCTTCCCTATAACCACCATCATCGTCATGTTTGTGACCTACTGTCTGATTCAAGTGATCAAGGAGCGAGAGAGGAGACAGGCTCTCATTGATGATCCTGATCCACTCCCGCCTCCTCCTCCTCCGAACGCTGCCCCCCACCCCGCCGCCCCTGCAGCTGCACCCGCTGCCCCACAGCCAGTCGCAGATCCGAGCAAGGAGAAAGCAGAGTAGATAATTAAAGAAGAATGTAACAGCCTAGTAGTGACTGGTGTCCAGATGCTACCAGTATTATTGCCTGTCTAGATTTTATAACACTTTGAATGGATGTAGAACACAGCATTTACTGTAAATAAAGTTTACATCATTCAACAGTATTTTTACCTAAAGGAGAGTTTATACCTTAATGCAAAGCATTCACTAATATGTAATGTAATATAATGTACAGTACACCTGTATATTGTCCAGGAGCCAATGAAAACAGCTAACAAGAAAACACTGTAGGGACTGTGATTTCCTGATACCTGATCTTTACTATCATGCAAGAAATAAACTGCAAAGATTTGTTCAAAGCATCATGTCTTGTGTCATGATATGTAGAGAGATTTGGAACTTTTTGATGGAGCTGTTTGATTTTGAAAAAGAAACTTTTTATATTACATGAGTTATTGTGTTGTCTTCTCAGTTTCCTGCTGAAGTCTAGTTTGGTGCATTTACACTGGAAACACTTTGAAAAATGTCTAGTGGAAGACCTACTGTCACATGTGGTGGCTGCCTTAGCCTGAACAGGGCAGTAAAAAGGCAAAGTAGAGAGAGGAGATTCCCTTTGTTATGGTACATTTGTGTGGCTAGTGTGTCTACAAAGCAAATTAGACATTTTTAGTAGTGTTTTGGTTTAACAAAAATTCACTTCAGCCATTACAGGAGAAGATTAGTTTTTTGAGAATGGATTTTTGCATCGTTATTTTGACAAAGCAGTGGAAAGAAAATCAATTGTGGGAAACTATTTTCTTGACAGCAATAATGATCAAATAACCATTCTGTTAGCTCTCTTAGACATTTTAGGAAATACACTATTAGTGTAGAGTCATAATTTTAGTTCTAAATTAGGCTGATCTTCATATTTAATGATACTGCAGAGCCTTAACATCTTTTAAAGTCAGGTAAAGTTGTACTTTTTAATGTCTGTAGAATTTTAAAACCAATATTTGAATTACTCAAGTAATTTCACATCATAAAGGACACTGTTGAGTGCTCTAAACCCTTTAGAACCCAGCGTAGCGCCGGCGCTACGTTTTGCATATTGATTTTTGATTGGCTGTAGATTTTAAACCAGATAAGATAGATCGATAATACTTGTTGCATATAAAATCTGGGGAGTTACCCTAACATTTCACACATTCACCAGGTCTCAGGGTGCTTTTTCGTTGCAGTGATGGGTTTGTAAAAATACACAATAAAGCGCACACAACAAAACTCTTTATAAACCAGACCACCGGTATTTGGAGGACTTCTTACGCTGAAATAAGCGTGATCACGTTGTAGCCATGACCTGTCACATGATTCTTATGTGTCCATACCCCAGAGGCTCCCGTCCTCATCAAAGGGAAGTGACGTTGTTTCCGGGAGTTGTAGTTTTTCAGCCGACAACTACAACAGTAGTTTTCGGCTGTAGCCTGCACAGATACGAGCTCTCACTCGTTTCAGTCCCATTTTTTTTTTTTTTTTTTACAAACACATTCAGACACACAGCCCACACACACACCAGACATCCACCACGGTCCGTGTACGGGGGATCTGGTAATTGGATTTTCCGTTCTGAAACGGGTATTGAAAAACAAAAAACGAGTGGTTATTTGATTTTTCGTTTCAAAATACAAAAATTAAAATTGAAATACAAGGCGTTTTTCCTTTTCATGATCAAAAAGGGATATACGATTTTTTAAAAAAAATGCTCTGATTTTCGTTTTATATTTAGAATAACAAGAAAGCAAAATCAGTAAGACACAGAAACGAAAAAAGGTCCGTTTTTTCATTTTCTGAGACCGGAAGTGGTCATCAGCAAGTGTGGAGCCAAACAGAGTACGGTGCATAGATTGTATATACATTTTTTTCGTTAGTTTTCATGGTCAAAATGAGAGATCAGGTGGCCGATTTTAAAATAAATCAATATAGATTTTTTTATAGAGCGTTAAAGTTTTGCGAAGCCAGGGGGCGGGACTACTTGATTGACAGTCCGGTCTGGAATGATTGACAGGTCCTATGGAGGAGGCAGCAGAGACTCTGCTCTCCTTGTTTGGATTAATTCTGATATAATAACTGTTGGTTTATTTATCGGTGGAGCAGCACAACATTTCCCACAGACAGTTTTCCTGCCCGTTGGCTTGTTTTACCCAGTTTTCTACGTTCGGCTGATTCTACCAGCAGACACTGAAAGGACTCTGATAGTTCGGTAAGTAAATGTTTATTTTCGTATCGGTGCCGCTTTTAATGCACTTTATATGCAGCTTTAGTATCAGATGTAATGTGTGCCATGCACTCCAGATGTTGGTGGAGTTTGTTTCAGTGTGTGTTGACCAGAGAAGAAAGTTAGCATAGTAAATATTAGCTTTAATGTGCTAACCGAGTTAGCTGCTCAGTCGTAGTCTGATTGAAGCTAACGTAGCATCAAGCTAATGTGTTGAGTTTCATGTAAACAGCTGAAGTGTGTTGTGTTCCTGTAATGTGGTTCATTAAGTTCATAAAACTGTGGCTGGTTGACATTAATGTAACGTTCAGGAAACTTAAATGGGATTAAAACAGTAACGTTAATGTTCTAGTTGTCAGTAATCAGCTTTAATTTGACACTAAAACAGACTCTGATAGTTTTAAATGACATCAGTTTCATTAATTTGTTGAAAATTGTCTCATTTGTTGTTGTGATGTTGCTGCTGATTCATTAAAACCAGATGATCCGTGTTGAAGATACGTTTAGTTCGAGTATCACAAGTACTAGAAGGAAAATGGAAGTTTAGTTCTGCTACATCAAAGATTTCAGCATTAAAATAACTAAATGAGTCTTTATACCTCAAACTTTAGTATAGCATGTCGCTCTAAAAACGTCATAGTATGGCCTTTGGTCCAAAAAATGTCATAGTATAGCATGTGGCTCAAAAAACGTCATAGTATAGCATGTGGCTCTAAAAACGTCATAGTATAGCATATTGCTCTAAAAACGTCAGAGTATAGTATGTCGCTCTAAAAACGTCATAGTTTAGCATGTCATCCAAAAAACATCATGGTATAGCATGTGGCTCTAAAAACGTCATAGTATAGCGTGTCGCTCTAAAAACGTCATAGTATAGCATGTCGTCCAAAAAACGTCAACGTATAGCATGTCGCTCTAAAAATGTCATAAAAAGCCTTTGGTCCAAAAAACATCATAGTATAGCATGTCGCTCTAAAAGCGTCATAGTATAGCATGTCGTCCAAAAAACGTGATCGTATAGCATGTCACTCTTGAAACGTCATAATATAGCATATTGCTCTAAAAACATCATAGTATAGCATGTCGCTCTAAAAGCGTCATCGTATAGCATGTCGCTCTAAAAACGTCATAGTATAGCGTGTCGCTCTAAAAACATGGTATAGCGTGTTGCTCTAAAAACGTCATAGTATAGCGTGTCGCCCCAAAAACGTCATAGTATAGCATGTCGTCCAAAAAACGTCATCGGATAGCATGTCGTTCTAAAAATGTCATAGTATAGCCTTTGGTCCAAAAAACGTCATAGTATAACATGTCGCTCTAAAAACGTCATAGTATAGCATGTTTCTCTAAAAACGTCATATTATAGCGTGTCGCTCTAAAAACGTCATTGTATAGCATGCCGCTCTAATAACATCATAGTATAGCCTTTGGTCCAAAAAACGTCATTGTATAGCATGTGGCTCTAAAAACGTCATTGTATAGCATGTCGTCCAAAAAACGTCATAGTATAGCATGTCGCTCTAAAAACATCATAGTATAGCATGTCGCTCTAAAAATGTCATACTATCGTCTTTGGTCCAAAAAACGTCATAGTATAGCATGTCGCTGTTGAAACGTCACAGTATAGCATGTCGCTCTAAAAACATCATAGCATAGCATGTCGCTGTTGAAACGTCACAGTATAGCATGTCGCTCTAAAAACATCATAGCATAGCATGTCGCACTAAAAACGTCATACTATAGCATGTCGCTCTTAAAAACGTCATAGTTTAGCCTTTGGTCCAAAAAAATGTCATAGTATAGCATGTCGCTCTGAAAACGTCATAGTATAGCATGTCGCTCTAAAAACGTCATAGCCTTTGGTCCAAAAAACGTCATTGTATAGCATGTCGCTCTTAAAACGTCATAGTATAGCATGTCACTGTTGAAACGTCATAGTATAGCATGTCGCTCTAAAAACGTCATAGTATAGCATGTCGCTCTTGAAACGTCACAGTATAGCATGTCGCTCTTAAAACGTCACAGTATAGCATGTCGCTCTAAAAACGTCATCATATAGCATGTCGCTCTAAAAACGTCATAGTATAGCATGTCGCTCTGAAAACGTCATAGTATAGCATGTTGCTCTAAAAACGTCATACTATAGCATGTCACTCTAAAAACGTCATAGTATAGCATGTCGCTCTAAAAACATCACAGTATAGCATGTCACTCTAAAAACATCATAGTATAGCATGTCGCTCTAAAAACGTCATAGTATAGCGTCTTGCTCTGAAAACGTCATAGTATAGCGTCTTGCTCTGAAAACGTCATAGTATAGCATGTCGCACTAAAAACGTCATAGTGTAACATGTCGCTCTAAAAACGTCATAGTATAGCATGTCGCCCAAAAAACCTCATCGTATAGCATGTCGTCCAAAAAACGTCATCGTATACCATGTCACTGTTGAAACTTCACAGTATAGCATGTCGCTGTAAAAACGTCATAGCATAGCATGTCGCTCTAAAAACGTCATACTATAGCATGTCGCTCTTAAAACGTCATAGTATAGCATGTGTCTCAAAAAACGTCATAGTGTAGCATTATGCTCTAAAAATGTCATAGTGTAGCATGTCGCTCTAAAAACATCATAGTATAGCCTTTGATCCAAAAAACGTCATAGTATAGCATGTCCTCCAACGAACATCATAGCATAGCATGTTGCTCTTAAAACGTCATAGTATAGCATGTCGCTCTAAAAACGTCATAGTATAGCATTTCGTTCTAAAATCGTCGTAGTATAGCATGTCGCTCAAAAAACATCATGGTATAGCATGTCGCTCTAAAATCGTCGTAGTATAGCATGTCCCTCAAAAATCGTCATAGTATAGCATGTCGTCCAAAAAACTTAATCATATAGCATGTCGCTCTTGAAACGTCATAGTAAAGCATATCGCTCTAAAAACGTCATCGTATAGCATGTTGCTCTAAAAAAGTCATAGTATAGCATGTCACTCTAAAAACATCATAGTATAGCCTTTGGTCCAAAAAACATCATAGTATAGCATGTCGCTCTCAAAACGTCATAGTATAGCATGTCACTCTAAAAGCATCATAGTATAGCCTTTGGTCCAAAAAACGTCACAGCATATCATGTGGCTCTTAAAACGTCATAGTATAGCATGTCACTCTGAAAACGTCATAGTATAGCCTTTGGTCCAAAAACGTCATAGTATAGCATGTTGCTCTAAAAATGTCATTGTATAGCATGCCGTCCAAAAAACGTCTTAGTATAGCTTGTCGCTCTAAAAACGTCATAGTATAGCCTTTGGTCCACAAAACGTTGTTTTGTCCCGGCTGTCTGAAGTAGGTGAGGAGCAACACCAAAACAGTCCAAACGCTGGTTTCCAGAGGTTCAGACAAGTATTTATTTGAAAGAGGAAGTTTACAACAACACAACATCTGAGGGGGTTAAACGCAAATGGGTGGTAGTAAAATAAAAATAAACAGAACTAAAAGTGACCTTCATGTTGACATTGATGGGCATTCCAACCAGGAACAAAGTAAAAGATAATCAATAAGAAAAAAACCTCTTCCTGTTCACCTCTTCAAGCCCAAAAACACACCGCAGTAGCACCCTAAACTAAAACTACCAATGGGTTTCCTGTTTTCCTTTCTGAACAAGTCAAAGGTCCCTCTCTATCTCCCCACACATCCACCAACCACTGGAACACATCTCCAAAGTTCTGCCGGGCCAGCTCAGCTTCCCTTCAGAAGAAGTTCCACCAGATGAAGGAGCCTTTTGAGAGGCAGCTGGCATCGTGATTGGACTGTACTTTGTTCTGTTCCAATCCAGCTTCAGCTCCAGAGACGGCAGGTGGGACGAGTCAACGGAGGCCGGGTGGACGAAGGCATGCAGCTGAGTACAATCCAGAAAACAACAGAGGAGGAGTGCAGCGGTCCAGGGCCAGAACAGAGTAGCATGGTATGTCTCTGAGAAAACATCATAGTATAGCCTTTGGTATGAAAAAACGTCATAATATACATCATATATTGTACAAATAACAAGTCAAAGGAAAGAGACATACATTGTAGAATTGTAGTAATTGTGGGCTGACTGATTTACTGATTATCAGTATTTTATTTTTTTTATGTCGCCCAAAAAACGTCATAGTTTAGCATATCGTCCAAAAAACGTCATCGTATAGCATGTCACTGTTGAAACGTCACAGTATAGCATGTCGCTCTAAAAACGTCATACTATAGCATGTCGCTCTTAAAAACGTCATAGTTTAGCCTTTGGTCCAAAAAACGTCAGAGTATAGCATGTCGCTCTAAAAACGTAATAGTTTAGCATGTCGTCCAAAAAACATCATAGTATAGCATGTCGCTCTAAAAACGTCATAGTATAGCGTGTCGCTCTAAAAACATGGTATAGCGTGTTGCTCTAAAAACGTCATAGTATAGCGTGTCGCCCCAAAAACGTCATAGTATAGCATGTCGTCCAAAAAACGTCATCGGATAGCATGTCGTTCTAAAAATGTCATAGTATAGCCTTTGGTCCAAAAAACGTCATAGTATAACATGTCGCTCTAAAAACGTCATAGTATAGCATGTTTCTCTAAAAACGTCATATTATAGCGTGTCGCTCTAAAAACGTCATTGTATAGCATGCCGCTCTAATAACATCATAGTATAGCCTTTGGTCCAAAAAACGTCATTGTATAGCATGTGGCTCTAAAAACGTCATTGTATAGCATGTCATCCAAAAAACGTCATAGTATAGCATGTCGCTCTAAAAACATCATAGTATAGCATGTCGCTCTAAAAATGTCATACTATCGTCTTTGGTCCAAAAAACGTCATAGTATAGCATGTCGCTGTTGAAACGTCACAGTATAGCATGTCGCTGTTGAAACGTCACAGTATAGCATGCTATACTAACAGCCTAAACTGTTAACAGCAGTGTAAAGAAGCAAACACAGGCATAGATTAGGACTCAAACTAGATTTATTTTAGAAAACAAATCAGCTTCGAGGCATTTGTTCACACATGTGGCTGAATAGGAGGCTGTCCAATCAGATTCGAGGTCTTCACTCTGTAGGTTGGTTGTTCGGTGAGACTCTTGGACCTCCATCAGCTGACATGGATGTTTGATGGTCTTCCTCTCTAGTGCCAGATGATTCATCCATGAATTCAGCAGCTACAGACTGAAATGAAGCTCATGCTGCCGTTATTTAATTCCTGTTCCAGATCAAATGTTCAGAGCTCACCTTAAATGCAGCCGTCTGCTGTCTGGATAGTTTTTCTCACTGTAGTCTTCAATAAAGTCTTTTTCCTCATGTCAGGATGTGGTGACACTCTTTTCAGTCTCTGCAGACGTCCCTCATTGTGCATCTCCAGAGAAGAAACAGAAAAACTGGTCACTGCTTCAGCATCACAAACGCTCTCCAGCATTGAGAGTGTTTTAGGAATTCATTCATTGTGTTGTGAACTTTGAAGGAGCAGAAACTTTACAGCTGCCAAAGATATGAGCTCCAATTCTGCATGTTTTAGGAAATGAAGTTCATCAAATGAACACTTGATTTTTGATGATAACTCTCATTAAATTACTGAAGAAATCCAACATAAAAACCTGTAAACTCTCAGGCAGCTTTTGTTAAAGTTTGTCTATAATTCTATCATCATGTTCTGGAACCAGGACTCTGCAGAAGTTCCTTCAAACAGATACTTGTGTGTTTCTCTATATCAGGCCTGAGGTTTGAACGTACAGCAGAGGATTAGAAAGGAGTGATTTTAATGTTTAAATCAGTCCAGTAAATGTTTGGAGTAAAAATTATTAAAATTTTGATTTAGATAGATTTGTGTCAGATAATATTGTAGAGTCTCACTTAAATATATCCAAATGAATTCAGTGTATTTACATTTTATAGAATAGTTTATTTCTTAATCTCAATACTGTAGGGTCTGACCCTAAATATTATAATAATGGTGTAAATTTAAATAAATAATATTGTAGTGCAGAGTCATAAACTTTAATCAGCTAAACTTACATAATATCAGTGCACAATCTTAACCTGAACATTCATATTACTGAGGAAAATTTCCATAAATCCTGATATTCTGGAGTCTTAACTGGAATATGTCTAACATGAATCTTTTTGTATTGTGCTGATAAACAACAATAACCTGACTTTCAGATAATATTTGTTGTCTGTGATTGTGAGACTAAATTCCTCCACATTCTAGAACTTTACTAGCAGCTGTAGGAATAAATAAAAATAAAATCTGTTCATTTCCACATTATGCACATTTATTCATTCTTAACATCTCAGACTGAATGGTAGCTGGCAGTAAAAACAAACTCATCTGCTGGACTGAATTTCCCAAAATGCAAACATGGACAGAATTTAACACTCATATATTCATGGCAACGCTAAAGTTTTTGCTTCTTACCAAAGTTCACAACAGAAGTAAAGACTTAACATCTGTAAACAAAACAAAAACGTATCGACAAAGTTTTCTGTTAGAGTTTGTGTTCTTCTGAGTTTAAATCCAAGATTTTAAATACTTTCATTTCCTGCAAATGAATATCTACTCCAAATGTCTCACTTATAATCATTATCAGCCTTAAAAACCCACAAAACACCCCTTTATACTCGACCACACTTAGTACAGTCCAGTTCCCCCTTCTATAAATCTGCTTGGAATCATCCACTTCCTGTTTGTCAAAGTGGCTTTCTACCTGGACAGGTTTTGTTGGAGCTCATGCAACAAACATTTTGGGTAACTGCACTTTAATATGGATGGATGACACTGAATTAGAGTCTGTTTTAATGAGACTGAGTTAAGATGTGTAGCTCTCATTAAATAGGAAATTATTTCTCAGAATTCGCAGAGGAAAGTCTGAAATGTTTGCTAGGTTAGCATCCCACATGTTCTTTGGCTCAGCTAAAGATAACTCTCTCCAACTTCTGGATCTCTTGAGTTGCTTGTTGTTAAAATATCTTGCTGTAGGTGCTGAAGCTCAGAAAGTCTGAGATGTTTGTTCAAAATTAGCTCATTCTCAAGTCTGATCTGAACTGTCCTCTTTTGTTTGAACTTTTCCTGAATTCAGGAGTTAATGAAAGAGCAGCACATCCAGACAGTCTCATCTATGTAGAGAATAAACTTCAGTGTAATTCATGTTAAAATGCAGTTTTTCGAATGTTTGTTGCACATGCTCCCAACCGAACCAGTCCAGGTGGAAGACGATGTGAAGAGAAAGCTCCAGAGGATGAATATCACACATTTACGTTGGAAATAAATGTCCTTTAATCAGACATTGTCATGCAAAAGTTGGATTTTCCTTTAATGATGTTCAAATCTTTGTTGAGTGTTTTGTTGATGTTGGTTTCTAAATGTTTTTTGACACTCGGCCCCAAAGATTAAAACCTTTTACGGCTCACAAGCTGCAACAATTCACACATTATCAACTATCTTTCTGACTAAACTAAGATAAAAAGTGAAAAACTGCCTGATTCCTGCATCATGAATGTAAATCTTTTTGGTTTTTTTGACAGTAAACTGAATATATTTGGGTTTGACATTTTATAAACCAGAACAACAAATGAATTACTGGAGAAAATACTCAACAGATTAATGGACAAAGAAAATGTGTTTTCCAACATATGCGGCTGAATTACTCCAATATTACAAGATACATACAATTTGAATTCAATTTTATTTATATAACGCCAATTACAGGTCAAATTGTCTCAAGACGCTTTATTTTTATATATATTTTTTGTCATATTTAAAATATGACAAAGTAAGAAATTTAAACCTCTTGACTAATCCAATTTCTTATTTGGTTTTTAAGAGACTAATCAACAACAAAAATAACTTTCTCCACTAAAACTAATTAACATGAGGTCAAATAGAAGGAACAGTTTTAAATACTGCAGTCCCACGACGACAAGAATAAAGTTTGTCAACAAAAACTAAATCTGCTGGTGGATTCCATTAAAGTCCTAATAAATGATAATAAAGAGTGATACTAAAGGTGTGTGGTACTAAAAATGTCAAAGATATCAAGTTGAACATCTGGATGGAGGTTGATAAAAGTTGACCTCCCTTCATTTCTCTGGAGCGACTCCATGGATTTTATGGATGGTGGTTAAAGACCTGCTCTTCTAGTGGTCTTCCTTCTAGTTGCTGTAAAAAGTCAGTCCATCCTGGCCGACTTCAGCACCTCATCATGACAACTTGTTCTGCCTCCGACCTCGTGGAAACTCGAGAAACTCGAGAAAACCTGTCGAGACTCAGATTTTCGAAAAACTCGTCGGGCGGGGGAAGGTGTGGTGGGTGGTGAGGGGAGGTGGGGGAGTAGAGGGGGGAGGCCGCCACCCACCTCCCCGCCTACTCTCCGCCCTGACTCCACCCAGACTCCGCCTTGGCTCCACCCATGTGGTGACTTCAGCAACTACGATGACAAAGGGACGACGAAATTATGTTATTTTATCTGATCTGTAGCTCAGTGAGTTAAGGATTTGCCTATGGAGCTGCAGGTCGCTGGTTCAAGACCAGACCCTTCTTAAACTTTATCAAAATCCTGACAAAGACAAACAAAGAAAACTGCCGCTGGCGGGTCTCGAACCTGCGACCCTCCGCTTGGGAGTCTTCTTCTTATCCCCCTGAGCTACTCGCTCAGATACAAATTCTTCTTTTTTTTGCGCATTTATCATCTATTTTTTGTTGTTTTCGAGTTTTTTTTAAACTCGAGTCTCGTCTCGACCGTTTTTCTCAGGAGGTTGGACTTCAGCCTTTGTGCTGGAGGGTGGAACCCTCAGTTCCAAGACTTTCCAAAGCCTCGAGACCTCCCGAGTCCTCAGGACCTGGGCTTTCACACAGTCTGAGGGCTGAAATTTTCTAAGTCCCACAGTAGTTCTCTGTTAGATTTAACTTTCAGACAGTCCAAGGACTGATACCTTCTAAGTTCCTGAGTAGTTCTCTGTTAGTTTGAGCTTTTCGGCAGTCCGAGGGCTGAAATCTTGAAAGTTCTTGAGTAGTTCTCTGTTAGTTTGAACCTTTAGACAGTCTGAGGACTGAAAACCTTAAAGTTTCTCAGTACTTCTCTGTTAGTTTGAACTTTCTGGTGAACAGAAACCTTAAAACTTGTGACCATGAGTCTTGATTTCACATTTAGACCATCCATCTGAGTTCTTCTCAGACCTTAACCTGTGGGTTTTTTAGAAATCCTCAACAAACTTTGATTCTCTTCACTGAACAGTAAAGTTTGTGGAAATCAGAAGATAACATTAGTTTGATCAATGACTTCAACTACTACTAGACTTTATCTGGAAATCAGTTTTCTGAAATGAGCACTTAATAAATCTGTCCACAATCAAACGAAGAACATAGAAAGAGGAAATGTTTGTAGAAACAACTTGATGTTTTCATTTCAGACCAGAAAACGCTTTAAGACTTTAATCTGTTTTTGCTCTTTTTGATCGTTTTATTGTCTCTTCTGTTTAATTTGATCTTCTAAAGTTTAACTGGTGTTTTTTCAAATGTTTTGTCTTTAGTTTGATTCTTCTTAAATGTTTAGTTTTGCTCTTTTCTTACCTTTTATTCTTTTCTAATATCTGATTTGATTTCCAAATGTTTTGTCTTTTTAATGTTTGTTATTTTTTCAAATGTTTTATCTGCTTGTTTGAAAAATTTCCTTTTCTTTCCCAATGTTTAATTTTTCGATTAAATCTTTAAGGTTTTTCTTTTTAAATGCTTTACCACCTTTTAATGTTTAATTTTCTTTTTAAATGTTTCATTATATTTTCTGTTTAATTCCTATTTAAAGTTTTATTGTCTTTAAGATTTAATTTTCTAATTAAACATTTAATTTTTTAATTCAATGTTTTGTATTTTTAAATATTTAATAATCTAATTAAATGTTTTGTATTTAAAAAAATATTTAATATTCTTCTTGTTTAATTGTATTTTTTAAATGTTTAATAATCTAAAATATTTTATCTAATGTTTCATATTTTTGTTTAAAAAATTGTTAAATTTCAGAATTTCATGTTTGTATCTTGTTTAATTTTTTAATTAAATATTTTGTCTGTTTAATATAATGTAATTGTATTTAATGTTTAATTTTCTTTTTAAAAGTTTTGTTGTATTAAATATTTTTTTCCTTTGATTTAATTGCTTTTTTTAAAAAATGTAGTTTATTTCTTTAATAATTTTTTTCTGTCAAGATTTTAACCTCAACCTTAGAAATGAAACAAACCCTTCAATCACAATGAAAATACTTCTGTTGTCACAATCATGAGTTAGTCAATTATTCAGTTTATCAATTCAGCTTTATTTGTTTAGCATCTTTCACACAGATGACAAAATTAAACAAGCAAAGAGAAAAAACTATGCTAAAACTATGATTGAAACTCAAAAACATTTTTAAAAAAATATTTAGCATGGTAATAAAATCTGTTGTGTCCAGGGGATGGAGGGAGTTTATTGAAGTCTTCTTGGGCTCACATGGGAAATCATTTAAAATATAAACTTGATATTCAGTCTAAGGAAACTGGAAACTGCAGAGCGACAGAAGAACCAACAATATCTCCTGTTTTCTCCTTTAATGAGTCGACTCTTCTTGTGCTTTCAGACCAAAGAACTACAGAGTCTTCACAACCTGCTCAAACTCTTGGTACAGGACCTCACCAAAGGTGAGAAGGTTTCCTTCTCATTTCTACTCTGAAGCTCACCTTCTCCTGCTCAAACTGCTGACAAATGTTTCTGCTGCTCTAAAGTCTGCTCTCCAGAACTTCCTAAAAACTCTCAAAGTCTCTTCTGCTGCAGGTTGCTTTGTAGAACTGTTCCAGAAAACCTCGCTAAACCACATGGAGGGGCCTCAAGATAGTCGTCCAAATGAAACCGTACAAAAACCAAACTAGCACAACCCAAACGCTAAAGTCTCCTGCAGCCTACCAGAGAACCTCTGAGAACAGAGAATCAGGACAGGAACTCTTACCTTCTGGACAACCAAGAATTCAGAATGTGTCTGACCAAAAACCTCTAAAGACTCACTACAGCCAAAATAAAGACACAACTCAGCTGTACCAAATCCACTAATCACTGCACACATTAGCACCATGTGCTAACTGTGGCTAAAGAACCACATTTACCAAGACAACTATCCAGTACAAAGCCCTAAAACACACCAAGAAACACATTAAAGATGATTTTACTGCTGGAAGCTGCAAGCCAACGCCTAAAGAACAAACACAACGGAGCCAAACCCGGTTCACTGGTGAAGAGAAGCAGAGGAAATGTTTGTCTGCAGCTAAATGAAGCAGAAAGACACTGAGCTGCTCAGGTGTTCCTGATAACACCAAGCAGCCACCTGGACAGCCAATAGGAACACAGCTTACTGTTAGTCAAGTAAATTTAGTTTAAAGTTGAAGCAGAAAGTTAACAAAGAAAGTTGAAAACCACCTTCTGATACCTGAAATCTCTGAGTTTTCACACAAAGAACACCTGAACATGTCAAACTGGTTCATAGTAGAACCGTCATTGTAAAAACGTCATAGTATGGTGTGTTGCTCAAAAGACATTACGACCCAGCTGTCTATGGTCGCCGAAGAGCAACACAAAAACAGGACAAACGCTGGTTTCCAGGGGGTTAGGCGGATATTTATTTGAAAGAGTAAGTTTACAACAACACGTGAGCAGAAAAATCACAAAGTCTGTCTTTAGTTCAGCTGAAAATATTAGTTTTTGTCTTTTTTATTGACCAAACTTTTCAAGAAGTAGATGAAGAATAATTAAAGCTCTCATGTAGAAGTCCAACTTATTTTGGATCCTTGTGGAGAGTTTACCCTAAGAGTTTGTAAAGCTGTTGTGGATTTCTGTCATTTAGTCTGGACTAAACAAATAACAGCAGCACAAATCTCAAACGTCATTATGAGGAGTCTGGATTGAAATTCCTCACTTGATAATGATCAAAACATGAAATTTAGGTTGGTTTAAAGGAATATTCCACCTTAAATCTTTGAATGTTGACCTAAAAGGTTGGTTTCAGGAAGTATTCCACCTACAAGGTCCTCAAACATCCACCTTAAAGGAACATTCCAGCAAAAATCCTTGGACATGCACCTAAAATGTTGGTTTAACAGAGTATTCCATCCAAAATCCTCAGAGACCCGAGTGGCTGGTTAAAAGGAATATTCCACCTAAAACCTCAAATATAGACCCAAAAGGGTGGTTTAGAAAAAAATCCTTCAGTGTGGACTAATAAAGTTACTATGGAGGAATATTCCACCTGAAATGTAGACCTGAGAAGTTGGTTCAGAAGAATATACCATCCTAAACATCCTTAAATGTAGACTAAAAGATGGTTTGGAAGAAAATTCCACCTAAAATCCTCTAATGTAGACCTAAAGGGTGAGTTTATTGGTATATTCCACCTAAAATTCACTACTGTAGACCTTGGAGGTTGGTCTGATGGTATATTCCACCCAACATCCTTGAACAAAACTTAAAA